>NC_087548.1:45629285-45929285 GCF_963921805.1 Phalacrocorax carbo
GGAAAGCCTCACAATTACATGCCTGTTTCTATTAAGCAGCTCCATCGTCCTCCATGTGGGTGGTCTGGCTCTCAATAGGCAGGACCTGTCAGGGTCACGTGACGAATGCGCAAACGTTACCCCTTTACAATAAACTTTAGGAAAAAAGGCAAAGGAAGGGAGAGCCCCGTGCTGCTGGCCCGCACCGCTGCTCCCCCCACCGCACAGCAGAGCCCGCAACCTCTGCCTTCGCTCCCTTCTCCCACCTTGGGTTTCAAGAGGAAGGAGAGTGTGAAAGGTGCCAGGTGGTGGACTGCGGTTTCCTTGTCAAAAGAAATATATAGTTGGATGTGTAGGGAGAGGAGAGAGAAGCAGAGTATTCTTCTGGCTGCCAAGTGCCCCACACTGCACCTGATTCAGTATGTTTGGTTCTGAAAGGTTTATGCCTGTCCTGCTCATTTTTGCTAGAGGTCACTAGAAAGTCAGCTTTTAGGTGCTGAAGCTGCGCAAAGCGCGAAAGTTAGCTCCAGTGAGTAATAACCTGAATGTTCCTGGGGAAGAGCAGGGTGATTTTCTTTCTTAAAGGCAACACTTTCTTCAATAGTTACAAACAGGCTATAAACACTGCAGAAATTTATCACTACCTTTTTAGGACCTTGTGCTGGCTGAGTATCACTACAGGATCTGAGAGAAGTGATGTCAAGTGCTGCTTCCGGATAAGGGCACTTTGCAAGGAATAAATGGTGTGTCTTGGGAGACATGTCACTAATTGTTTATGGAAGATTCTTTTCCTCTAGTCAGTCACATTTGGTTTGCTATCAGATTTGGCAAACCCAAAATGTATTTTGAGAATAAAAGATATTCCATATTGCTGTAGCCTTGTGTTCAAGTTGCCCAGATATTTCTGTTTGTGATGCATTTAGAAAACATGCTTCATGGTTGGGTTCAGTGATTTCACACGACTTTTTTGGATACCCTTTAGCCATGTTTTATCTATACTGCTCCTGTTAGAAAATTCCACTAATAGAAAATGCTGTCTGTCTTACAGTCATATGTTCACTCTGAAGAATATAAAAACATTATATAAGAAAAACTGTTAGGAAGCATCTCATGATCAGATTGCATTAAACAGCCTAACTCCATACATCTTCTTATCTGCAGAAAACCAGGCTAGGCATCAAAATAACGAGCAAGAAGGATATTTTGCCTACGAAACTGTTATTATTTTTACATGACAGAGGGGCTTGTGTCAATGATAAAGAGTTGGAAGAGCATGGGAAAAGATATTTTACAGGATTTTTGAAGAGTACATGAAAAACATACATCACTTTTTATGGCCTCACTGATCAATCACAGAGTAAGATTACTGAAGCAAAAGACAGACAACAAGGTTAGAGGGTGCATAGATGTCATGGCTGTAATCCTCCAGTCTGTCCTCCCACCCAACATATTCAATCTTAAATTTTCCAGAGGAACTCATGATAACTCCTGATAGTAAGTTCCAGTGGTTCCTGACTCCACATATTAGATAGGATAGCATCCACAGTGCCTAGCCTAACCAGGCCATGTAGCCACGGTGCTGTTATTTAAGCTGGTAGGAGGAAGAATAGCAGAATAGTCACTTAAAGAATCCAATTATCCTGCTAGGGAAGAAAAGCGGGGTAAAGCAATGCAATACGTAAGTGTGAAGTTTTAGAAAGAGGTATGCAATATAGACAAAGAATTAGAAACAATAAAAGAATTGGGATGTTAGTGCAAGTTAGGAAGTATCGGAGAAAATAACCTGAGAACCTCCTCACTTGTCCAACTTCAAAAGTACATGAGTGGTAAATACAGAGCTTTCATTGCCTCTGATTCCTCCAGTTAATTCTGTGCTACCCAGCAAACCTGAGCCTTTGGCACCCCATGGTACTAAAGTTCCTAATGTGGTCAGAAAAAAATAGCATAATCAATCAGATGTGAACTGTCCAGACATGTGACACAAAGGAAATAAAAAAAGCAGACGTGTACGGAGATCACCCAGAATACTTCAGAAGAGGAAGGCAGAGGTAACAACGCCAGTTTCCTCATTCTCTAATGCAGCTATTTAAACTAAGATGTTATATATAGCTTGGTGATTAAACCAGGGAAGAGTTACTTCATAACAATCCTGTTTCCTATACTATTTCCCTAAGCACCTCCTACTAGACTTTGTTGGAGGCAGCATGCTGGTCAGCCTGGCGCTTTGCATGGCACCGTGTTCTTATTTACAGTCTTACATAGCAAATAGTTTGTAATTTTGTGTGTAACTTCACTAAATAATTATTTGCTAATAGCAGCTATTGCTAAATGCTAAGTAGCCATTTACATCTGTATATGTAAACCTCATGGAACTCCTGGGGGAAAAAAAACCGATCGGTTACTGTGCAACCTAAACTCTCAAAAGAAGTAATGAATATAGTCCATTGGCAGGAATCTCTGAAAATCACAGGTAGCAAAATTCATGGTCTGGCAAACATGAACCATTGTGCCATCCTGAATAAGTAGAAACGACTCTGTGCGCTCCCATTCGCAGATTTAATTGTCAGGAAGTGGTTACTCAAGCGTGAGAGCTCAGAGGCTTCTGGTAGATAGCTCCCAATGGCATCTCTCACACAGCTTCCTAGCATAGACAGGTAACCCTACAGCATCCAGTGCTGCCACATTTACTCTACTGATAATTACAAATAATCTGGAAGTTCATTCTGGTTCTGCTTGGATGTCAGTGCTTCACAGGGAAGGAAAGGGAAGGGAAAGTGAGAAAATTAAGTCAAAGCTGACTTTGCTGCTGAAAACCAGACATCCTTTCTCTAAGCAGAATCATGCTGCAGGATCCTACCCCATTTTATTCCCCTTTGCTCCTAAACTAATAAAGCCCATATTTCAAACTAATTCTGTACTTTCCTTCTGAGGCCACTGTTGAAGGTCTTCAGCTCAAGCTATTGAGGTTGTGTCTACAGGTGGTGCTGCCAAGAAAACCATTCTGAACATGTCGCAAGGCCACAATATCAATGACCACATGTCACACCTCCATTGGAGACACAATTAAGGCAGAGAGCTAGCTAGATTAGGAGAGCTGTCTCCTAGTTTTGCTATGCTCTGGGCAGCCTCATGCCTGGGTGACTGAATCAGGTACCAAGTACCTGCAGGTCTGATGCTAAAGTGAAGCATGTTTCCAACAATTTTATTTTTTTTTTTTAATGAAAAGAGTCTTTTATTACTGCAGCGCCAAACCTCATGATCAAGAAAATGAGTGTGGAGTCCTCATCACCCAGCACTTTTAAAGTCCCATGTTTCTCAGCCCTGAGAGGTTCATCTCTGGAACAGAAAAAAAGAGAACGGAGAGAGGGAAAAGGAAGACACTGACTGCTTTGCTTTCATTTCTCATGGAGAGGGGAAGCACAGTGGTGGATATAGGTCTGGCAGTCCTTTGCTACTTGTATCACGAGTATCTTGCAGACAGTTGGTCATGTAAGAAAGCCTAGGAAAAGAGATGTGCCTCATGATGTCCCTCAGCTGGTCCAAATGGTGTGGAACCAAGGCTCATGCAGAGTACCCCTCCCTACAGCCTGTGGGGTGGATTTTGCCTTATTTGCTAGTGTGGCATTTTTTGACTTGTGCCCAGCATAGAATCCACTATAATCCCCAGATCCTTTTCTGCATTATCCTTCCCAGAAGGCTTGACTTTCAGCATGACTATATGTCACTGCAAAACAGTTTTATTCCACCTTTTCGTACCATATTCAGCCGTTACAAAATCTCATTATTTTCTTAGCCATTTTACTTTGGTATCATGTTGCAATACAGTAAGCCTTCCAGTAAAAGTCTGGCCATCATCAATGAAAACATGAAATGTTTTACTTTACCTCTGTTGGGCCTTTTTAGAAAAAATAAGTTTGTTAATCTTGCAAGTTAACCCAAAATTCGCTGACTTAAAGATACTGCTAAAAATTTTTTTTATTAAGAGTAGTCCAAAATTTAATAAAGGTGGGACCTCAGCTGCTGGGAATTAGCCCATCTTCCACAAGCCATCAAGAGTGTATGATTAACATTACTAATTCATTGACTACCTAAAACTGATGGTTTAGTTTCAGAATGTCACATGAAGGATACAAGACCCAACATCATATCAAGGATTCCCACCATACCAACAGAAATGTAGAACTGAGGGAAGCTCTTTGCAGAAAACAAATAAGCGGTCTCCAGGCTGCACTCTCAGGCTATCCCTGGCTTGGTATTAGCTCAATAAACCTGAGAAACCTCTTAGGCCAGGGATGGCCATTAGGCCAGTGATGGCCTAAGATGTTTCTCAGGTATATTGAGCTAACTAACCTAGCACATAAGGTTTCTGGTGCGTTCATGCAGGAAATTCAGTGGGATCTCAGAGAGAATGCAAGTGACAGAAGGCAAAAGAGAGGCAGATATTCTGCATGGTCTCTTCCATCAGCCTCAAAGGTGGAGCTGTGAAGTTTCATATGTGTGTGTGAGCATATGTGGCCTTTTGCTGCTCCTACACATCAGCTAAAGATATGGTGCAAACTCTCTTCCGTGGGACCGAAGGTTTTGTGTGGTGCAGAATAGCAACAGTGGCAGCACCATGGATCTGAGTGATTGTTAGGAATTTGCCTGGATCCAAGAAATTGATTCATCCCTTGTATCCACTGAAACCGTGGTGACAAATGAGGGTTTGGGATGTATAGTTAGGAGGACATGTCAAAGAGCGTGTTAGTCTGTGAACATCCTGTTTCTACTGCAGCATTTCCCAGATTCACACCTCTCCATTGGAGAGGGAGGGAGCCTCTTCCAGGAGGGACTTAGAACTTGGTGAACAGGGTGAAGCCTGGGAAGAGTAGTGGTCTCAGTAAGTCATGGGGCGCTGCTAGGGTTTTGCTGACTGGTCATTCCTACCTGACTACGACATAAAAAAGTGTTACTGAAGGGCTAAACAATCTGGTCTTTTCCCTATAGTACTTCCTAGGACACTGGTAGCCATCAGGAGCAAGGGGATTTCCTATGCCATCATTTGCTATTAACTGTACTTTACATTCAAACTTGAGTAATGGTGGTGTGATGTTGGGGTCACATGTGCTAAATACATACCCAAGAGCAGTTTTGTAACTAGTGGTGATTTTTTAAAAATTGGAACAAATGGAATAGTTGGCAATTAAGGCAAACTCATGGGTACCCAAGCCTTTCTTCAGCTCTGGAAGAATAGCAGCAGACTTCAAAGTTACGTGCAAGTTAGGAACAGTGCCTGTGAATTTAATTATGCTGAGTTTAATTAGAAATGAGAGGAAAGGTATTTGGGCCTCTGGAGTAGAGAGGTGTTAAGAGGTGTTATCTTCTAAGATAGTTGAGAAACGGGTAATTTATTGCCTAGGGAACACACAGAGGTTTTTGGAGGGAGCTGGAGGAGAAAACGGAAGAGGGGAAGTATGCCCTAAAACCACTAATGAATCCAGGATTTCTAGTGTCTGCTGTGGTTATGAGTTTCAGTTCCCAGGTGCACCTTTTGAAGGGAGTTTTTAATAACAGACGGGTTTGTGCGCCCAAAAGCTATCCTTTTCCCTCCAGCTGTACAAGTTAGACTAATAAAAGATATTATCTCTACCTACACATCTTCTCATTTTAACAAACTGGCAGCTCAGCTACAGAAAAGCCCAGTGTGTCTGAATGCCAAACTGTTCAGAAGAAAACCTAACTTCCCTATCCTCTTGAGGTTTTTAGTTGTTCAACTATAGATGGCAGGACAGAAATCTGCTTTGTCCTTTGCTGGTGTGTTTAGGCCCTGAAGCGTAAGAACTGAAAGACTGCTCTTGGCTTTTCATCCCTGCTAAGTTAGTTGTAGAGTTTTTCTCCCCAGATAAATGCCAGCTATTTGCCTCAGCAACATTATGAAGTTGTGTTTTGCATGGTTTCTTTGCCTTTCATTTTGTCAAGTACTTTCATGTTCCAGTGGGGGAAGAGCAGCCAGTTAGTCTTCTCTACAATATTTAACGAGTCTGGGTAAAAAAACTGTATTATAAATTGTAACCCAAGACACACTTGTGGTAGAGTATTTCCTCTTAAATAACAATGGAAAAATTTTGCCTTTTATTTTGTAAAGTAGGGAAGGAATGCACAGAGCAACTCACTCCCACTTCCCCCAAGAATCGTGCATCACAATACACATTCTACATTTATTTTGGCAGTTTCATTTTCCTTATTAATGATATTATTTACTAGCAAATGAGTAAATGAAGTCGTAGCACTCATTATGCTATTAAACTAATACAAAAGTATGTTGTTAATGCTCTGCTACTAAATCTTCGCAAAATGTGAAACTTAAGAAAGCATCTGTATTAGTGAAGTTCAATGACATATGCTATTGAGCACTCTGTACTCACCTGTAATGAATTCTCTGGACAAATAGGCTAGGATTCACTACTCCAGGGCACACACATACATGTTTATGAATCTATTTTTAATGTTTATGAATCTATTTTTAATGTTTACTCATGTTTCCACATCTCATCATTATTGCCACTATTGCAATTCAGTTTTGTTTGGAAAAAAGTTATTTTTTTCTCTGGACAAGTGGGGACCTTCTGCCATTTTGCAAATGGCTATTTCCAGCTTGCACTGGTAGTAGCGAGAGTGGCTCTTCCAGTTTTTTGCCAACCTATGACTTTATATTCTTTTTACACACTGTGATCTTGATTTTGGGAAGTGCTTCATTTCTTCCACTTTGAAGGCAGCCAGGATCCCCTCTGCAAATAAACAAACAAGAATCTTCTTAAATACCTGGGATGTCACATACAAATTGAGTGTTCATAGCCTGGTAAATGTCATGCTTCTAAAAGACCTGTGGTGGTACCTTTTTGAGCAATAATTTGGTTGCAAGCTGAGGCGATGTGATATCTGCATGGAAGAGCTTAGAAAAACACAGCCTTTTAGAACTATGGGCTTATTTCCAGCTGCGTTGACTTCACTGAGAATTAATTGCTCTTGAATGAAGTAGTGCTGTTGATTTACTCAACAGAACTCTTCCATCTGGGTGAGTCTTAGTATTATGAGCTACTTAAAGAGTTCATTGCTATTTTCAAAACTAGTAAAGCTGCTCATTTTGACCTGTTCACAGATTATATAAGAAATACTCTCAGTTCAGAATCTGTGAACACTCAGAAATATCTTTCTTTCCTTCTGTTCTTTATAGAGGATATTTTTGGAAGCCAGGTGCCTGTATGCTGACAATGGAAGATATCTGCCTAGAGTGAAGATTCATGAAACATAGCAAATACTGGAGAGCAATATTTTCAAATCTCCAGCTAGGAGCCATTCTAGCCTTTTATATTTATTTTGAATATCCTATATATAAGCTGTCTGGACTGAGTGACACAAGGTTAAATTTTAAGCCCCTGTACAATGAATTGTACTGAACTGTACTTTGAAAACTGTCCTTCTCTGCTGACCTACATAATATCATTAAAGCTTCTAACCCATATTTTTGTGGAATTATACTTCAAAAGAATTCTTTAGAATATGAATTGCTTTAGATAATTAAAGAGAAATGAAATTGCCTTTTGGCATACCGCCACGGAGTACAGCTTTGGTTACAGGAAATAAATTCCATTCTCAGAATTGACATTTTTTATTATTGTTGCTGTTGATTTGACAGTGCTGTGGCTTAGAGCAGGCATCACCGAACGGCTGAGAAAATTAGAGAATGTGAAGAAACACCTCATGCAGTGTGACATCAAGAGGAATATCTATGCTTTGGTTAAGGTTATCGTTAGCAGCACTAAGGAGCTTTTTAGGTGAGGTTCACTGTGAGAGTAGAAATGGGGGAATCAGGCCCATCAGGTGTAATGAAGCCAGTATAATCCTATGGGTGCTAAGTGTCTTTTGATTTGAGGTTATAACAGGTTGATATCAAAGTCTGTGCAGCTCCTGTAGGTTAAAAAAACCAAACAACTCCCTCCCCGACTTTGTAATTAGGAAATACCTCTGGAAGGTAAACAAAAGGATGGTGTCTCATTAGTGGTAGATGCCAGGGAACCACATTTTCTTTGGTTTTGTTGACACATTGCTTTCTTAAAAGCGATCACCCTCAGTTATAATGGATTACTCCACTAGGAGGAAAACTAATCCTCCTCTTCAGCTGCCAATCAGGGCCGAAGAGTGTTCCAAGAATTCCACAAGATGACACTCTTAGCAAAATAAGAGTAGTTGGGGGAAATCCTTTGCCTTGGTTGCCTTGTGAGGGAGTAATGATTTACAGGGGTTTCGCATTGCTCTGGAACTGTTACTGAGATTTCAGCACCTGCGTCATAACAGCAACTCTTTTTTTTCTTCTTTCATTAAGGAATACACTGTTGACCTACAAACTGAGCAAAACTGTCGTGGAAGATATATATGTATCACTAGGGAGTAATTGTTAACTTTTGCTGTGTAATAAATGTCTTTTTGGAACAGGCTTTTCTCATATGAAAAGAAAAGCAGGAAATACACCAAGTAAAAATGCATTCAAATCTCGAATTCCTACAACTTCATTCTTAGAGACCACAGTAGGTAGGATCCCCCTTGGCTGGTTGAATATCACCCTGATATTTGTATGAAACAAAAAAGCAGCTGTTCTGAATGTGTGTTTTCTGATGTTAGTTGGATATAGAGAAAAAAAAAAAAAAGGCAAATGTATAAGAATTCATATTTTTCTTCTACAATACCTGATAAATATGGATACCACCATATGTAGACCCAATCATGTAAAGACAACTTTAGTGATCATAACTTATTGTCCAATCTGTAAAATCACAGTTTTTATGTGGCTTCCTCTTCAAAGTATAAGGAGGTTAAGGGCAGGATGCCATCATCTTCCCTCACAGAAGACCTTGGAAATGCTGGATTCACTGGAACAACTTGCAGAACAGGGTGCTCCTTTAGCCCACAGTGAAAACTGAAATTTAAAAATAAAGGGCTGCTTTAGTTGCTGTCATTTTGGCTTTGAATGCTAATGGTAACATGATCTTGTTTTGAACTGACAGGCATAGGTGAGAGCTGGGACAGGAGTTTTAAAAATATTTTTGTCACTGAAGCCAGCAACTTTTGAAATTATAATGAGTAGCCTCCAGGCCACTCAAACCTACATGTGATTCCTTTTTACGTTTCTTCTTCTCATGCCTATTCCCCACATGTCTCTTTCAGCTTGCTGCTAAAAAAACCCAAACCAAACTAAACAAAACCCCAAACAAACAAAAGAAAAAGAACAAAAAGGAAGGGCGGGAGGGAAGAGTAACAAAAATATCCACGAGTATACCTGAACCTTCTCAAACCCTCCAAACCACTTCCTCAGTTTTGTTCTTTCAGTTTTTGCTGAGCTTCAGTTTGAAACCTGAGATATTGAACCACTGATTTTCCCTGCACCAAGACACTTCTTGAAAGGAGAGATTTTGCTGAAAGTTAATTCCTTCAGTAAAATGTTGGCCACCTCTCATAAAAGATATTAGCTATAAGTGACTTTTATAAATTGAAGTTTTCAGATCATATAAACAGATGAATTATCTTCCAAACTCTGTTCCAATAAAGCCAGTGACACTGCATCGGCTGTAATGCTATGGCTAAGTTCTGTGTGGCATATCAGTCTTCAGAAGACATTATATAGATCTATACTATGGGAAAGGAATTTAAGACCCTGAGAGCTCTTGTGGTAATCTGATGGGCAAAGGGTGGCTAAGTGGAAAATGTTTAGTTTTCATGTGTTTCAGGAGACTGGTTTGAACAAACATCTTTGTGTTCAGGTACTAAATTGAAGTGTAGGATAGGGACTATCTTTAGAGGTTTGATAACACTTGAAAGTGAATTCAGATGAAAGGGTCTGAATTTATGGCATTCCAGCTATTTCTGGCTTACTTCAACTGCGTACAATCTCACTGGAGAGCAAACGGACCTTGCTCCCTTTTAGTTTACACATTTTCAGGATGAATTAAGATATCTTAGAACACAGTGTTCCTGCTTGACAAAGAGCTGGAAGCTATTTGTGGATAGCTTCCCTACTCTACGTCTAATCAAGCTTTTTTCTTGGACCCACTTTAAGAGGGTTATGATCCCACCTAACACTTTTTTTAAGCTATAAGGTTACAAATGACACATTACTCCTTTAATAAAGTCCATCACTAAACTGAATGTTGAAAAATAAAGACTCTTTTGCACTCTACCTACCCTGGTGGGACCTCTTCTTCTTGCCATAGCATAAATAAATAAATAACAATAATTATAAATTGATGTGTAGGCATTGATCTGAAACTTTGACTGTACTTTTCAGCATGTACAGCTGGGCTGAAAACCTCATGTATGCAAGGGTCTTCAAGACATTTCTAGAGCAGGCGAACAGTTCTCCGTAAACAGCTTTTCTTGTGGCATTTTCCCACTTCCACTTCCAGTCCCTGCAGGAATCTGAACATACAGCACTAGGCCAACAAAAAAGAAAAAAAAGAGGAGGAAAACAATGGAATAAAGCAATTAAACTCTTTCAAACTGCCAGCAATGCCTGCTTCGAGCTTGTTCTGAACTGATCCCTCCAGCTCTGCTTACAATTTTGGGTGTGACACGACAGAGGGAGAGCGGGTGAGCCATCAATTGTTTTCTGTGGTGAAGAAGGCAGTAGATTCCAAGGGCAAAACCCACCAAAACAAAGTAGAAGCTTCTTAGGGATCACATCAGGGATTAGGTCCTAACTTTAAGAGGCAAATAGTACTGATCAAGGGTTATATTTGGCTAGCACTGGTTGGGTGGTTTTAAATGGTTGCCTCTGCTTAGCGCTTCATGAAACTAAGCTGCAGCTTTGTAATGTAAAGGCTGCATTCAAAATAACAGTCAGTAAACATAAAACACTACAAAAGGAAGGGTTCTTTACAATGAATTTGGGACTCATGGAACATTTTTCAAATTGTTGAATACTTTTCTTAAAAAAGCTTATCTTTGCAAATAAAAAAGTATTTTTTTGTCTATGTGAAAGAAGTTTATGTGTAGGAATATTTGCTCTTTGACTGCAGTCAACTGTATGGAGAAAGTGGGCATGATGTACAGTATAGCAAGTACTGGCTTTTCTGCTTTTTAAGAACGAAGACCAACTTTCTTAATAAAAGTCTATACTAAGGTCCATTACAGAAAGATCTTTCTTCTCATGGTAAGGCTTTAAATGTCTTGTACTCATGAAATGTGTTTTCAAGATTGCTCGCAGCTTACACGCTGCTGTGTAGAGCTCAGATTGGTATGCGCTTATCCTTAGTACCTAAATCTGTGCCTACATAGTCGGACTAAAGTCTGTTTTTTCAAAGATGTGCACTCTCTGCGGTTCTTTCTGCCTGATCATTCAACCTAATGTGGGCACTATCTAGTGCAGCTGAGTGGCTAGCACATTTAAAACTCTGGGAGCCACTTCCAGCTAAGATTTTTAAACATAAAGGGAAACTTTTTAAAGATGCATAATCATGGAGGAATCTGAGTATTTAACTCTAATTTCTTTTTAAGTAGAAGTGTGGCATCTCAGTTTGCCTTAGTCAAATTAGATTTTATTCATTTAGGCTGAGGGTATGCAGGATGTGTTTAATCTGACAAATTTCTTCTGAATCCAAAACAAAATGGAAAGCTTTAAATGACAAAATTTGTAACTCATTCAGTTTTACCTTCCTAATACTTGCTAGAGATTTCCTCTTAAATCATCAGATAGGTGCTTAGCTTAAGCTTATGACAATGTTCTTTTAAGGCAGCAGGTTTTAGCTACATGACACTATCAGAAGCACATGGGCAGACACTGACACCCACAAAAAGCCTCCAACTATTCTTGTGTTCCACCTAATAATATGGGGATGACACTCAGTTGCAGGGCTTTAGACTGCAAATTTAAGCATGAAACCCTGGACTAGCCTTTATCAATAGTGACTGTAATTTAGAGCTATGTGAAATAATATTTGTCACGCTCTACCCCCTTAAGATTACATTAATGTTTGTGATATATATAAAATGCTATTCAAAAACTATTTGTGATGTTACAATACATTATTAAGAATTAGAAAAATGTTGGGAAATACTTTGCTTTATTACTTGAAAAGTGAGATTACACTTAAATAATAGTTTATGCATACTTAAACATCAAGAATGAAGGTTGAAAATTTGCACTTAATTTTGGCATTTCCTGGTCCTACAGTGCTTAACAATGTGCCTCTAATATTCTTTTAATATACTTTCAAAACTATATTTCTTTGTATGTTCATACAGTGGAATAAACATCTTACTAATTCGGCATGATATTTGAACACTAAAATTGAACAGGTACCGTGTCTGTTGCAACGAGGCTGAAATAAGTAGTCTACCAGCACCGTATTCTGGAAAATAGTCTCCCTCATAAGATAGAGTTAAGCAGAAGTAATAAAGTCTGTATCCACATCGTTTTGGGGATTACGATTGGTTTCTTCCTCTCAGAAACCACTGGTGGAAAAGTCATTTCACTAGGACACAGAAGGAAAGATACAAGTCCAAGTGGTTATGTTCAAAAGGAGACATTGAACAAGAAATGTTTGGAAAATAATAAATGATCATGTAACTAATAGTTGCAGCTCTAGTAGTCCTGAGTACATGAGTCAGTCCAAGGCCATTATCTGATCACTGTGTATTGCTTAAAGCAAAGTAACCAGCAAGGTGATAGGACTGTGCAGCATTTAAACCAGATTAGGACTCAGAACTGATGATAGTAAACCAGTCAAAGCAAAGTTCTTGAGGACTGATAAACAGTCTTTTCTTTTCTGTTAGGATTACCTTTCAGCCAAATCAGTTTCTTGATCTATTTTACCACACAGCCATATAGGCACCAGAGGTGGCACAATAAATGGCCCAGAGCAAGTGGGATGGCCCCTTGACAGCAGCCCACACCGGGAGCCTGCATGGTGATGAATGGCTGCAGATGAGCATCTAAAGATTTGAAAGGCTGATATGAAGTCAGAGGAGAAAGAATTGTGGCCTTCATCATCTGTAATAAACAATGGAGCCATTCCTGTTATCTTTAAAATACTGTTGCTGTTTTGCAGTGTAGACCAACTAATCATGTAGATTGTGTCCACAAATGACAAAAGAGCTGTATAAAACTCTGCTGTTTTAAACATTGAGGCTGTATAATTAATCCATTGCTTTTCATTTAAGGACCCATTTTCAGGTCAAATCACTGTTGAGAACATCAGTATCCCCTGATATTACTTCACCTCTAGTATCATTTAGAATTGAATCATTCCTCTTCTGAGGCTTATGAACTATTCATTAATATTAACTACTGCACTTCAAAGAGCACCCAAATGCTAATGCAGAGAACCTATTATTTTCTGCTCACTCATATCACCATATGCCTGTCATGAGTGAAGGGAAGCAGGGAAAGCATGTGAAAATTAACACCGCTCCACTCTGACCCCAGGAGATAGCAGGGCACGTAGGTAGAGCACTTCCACTATTGGGTGGCATGGCACTGCAACTAGTGACATCGTTACTTAGGGTGAGCATCAGAAGATGAGGAGAATCATCCCACTGAAAAAGTGGGACAATAGTTGTCACCATATCAGATAGAACAGAAAAACAGTACCAGCAGCATAATGAAGTAAATCAACAAGAAACTTTTCAGATGCTTCTGAGTTCTTGATCAGAACAAGCAGTTACATACCTGCTTTCATTAATTAAAAGAAAATAAAAAGAAATTAGATACAGTCTGTTTATTTACCATACACAGAATGGGTAGTGTAGCGTGTGTAATGGCTATGTTGTCCTCCCTGTGCTTTTTTGGAGCCTCAGTCTCTCTTTGCAGTTGAGAAGCAAAACTTCTCCATGTCTCTCTTCTGACCATGTCAGGTAGGATGACAAAAGAAAAAGTGCCTTTGTATATGGGAATAAAAACCCAAGTTGTTCTATTGAAACAATCACTGATTACTCTTGGTTTCCTGGACATATTTCAGTTCCTTGCAATACTTTGTGAAACTTACCTCAAAACTGATTAAAATCAATGAGCAGCCAGACTATGTCATTCTGTACATCCCATTTCCTCAGAAAACCAAGCTAAAATTGTGCAGTCATCTGCTTTAAGACACAGGACTGAAGAATGCTTGGTAGGTACAACATTAGTTCTGAGCACTTTGGTCTCTGCCAAGGAAGACGAATTAGTAGTTCCATTGTCTGTGCAGAATTTTATTTACCTTTCTTGCATTCACTTTGCCTTAGCTGCAACAGCCTAACTCCGTGTTATTCGATGCCATGCCTGAGAATGGTTGTATGTCCTTTTGCGGGCAATCTGTACAGCCAAAGGTACTGTTAGCAATACCACCTTCTCCAGCTACCAGAGCTGTAGCCTACTGGAGGTATATGTGGTACACTACTCAATAACTGTCTCCTGCAAAAGGAAGGTGCACATGCTGAAAGAGCCAAAGTATTTTATTGTGGGATAGCTGACTGCTGTCAATGGGGATTTCACAGTGCCAAAGGCCCCTGGATGTTTGTTCTTGATCCCGTTTCTGAGCATTTATTCTCCCAAATACCACAATGTACTCTGGTAGCAAGTCACACATGGCAAATATGACTGGAGCGTATATCTTACAGTAACCACAGGTCTAAGATCAGTTTAAAGGACAGAATTACATTTTATGTAAGCACACAAACAAATCCCAGGTGCAGGCCTTGCCAGAGGATGCTTATTTCTATTTCTGGGTGGCTATGTGCTTTGCAAGCTGCCTTACTGTAGAAGGGTCTGTGTGTCCTCCCAACAGCCAAGGCTGTGTTGATGGCTGCTCACCCAAATAATGAAGTGGGCCTAAATAGCCCCAACTTGCCTGAGTCATAGCCTATTCTTTTTTTTTTTTCCATTATCATCTCCACATAATGTGAGTTGAAAAAAATCCAGTTAGGGGATGGAAAGTATTGTGGGCAGACTTTAGGCACAAGATGATTTGTTGTTGTGAAGTAAATATGGAAGAGTATGTTTAAAAAATAAACAAAATAGAAAGCTAGAATAGGCTGATACTTAGGTTTCTTCCAAGCTGTCTCTCTATTAAAACTTACACATTCATCACTTAAAATCTCTGCTGGGACTCATTTGGTTTTTAAGCAAACCCTCAGTAGTAAATCCCTCAAGTATAGCTCTTTGGCCAGATTACTGTAAAGTGATTTAACCCACTCTTTTCCGAAAACTGCCTTAGTGTTCCTTGCCTCCATGTACTTGCTCTTCAGACCTGGTGTCCTGGACTTCTAAAAATGCTGTCCCTGTGCAGCCTGCAAGGGAACACTGGGCTAAATCCTCAAGACCTGACACTTCATATCATTCTATGTGGGTGTAAAAATACCAAGATTTGAATATGGGGCAGGAAAGTGTCTAATCAAGCTGACTCTCAGACAACATTGCAAAATACAGATATAAGGAATATATTTCACCCTCCCCTCCCTGTCTTGCTTTTTTTAATTGATGCAGCTGCCAGCTTCACTTCCCGAGGCGGTGCAAACCTCTGCTGGCTCTTCTGTCTCTGACTTTACAGCTACTGAGTACTATTTTCTTCCTGTCCATCCACTCAAAGTGGAACTTTAAAAAGCAGAAGTTATCTGCTCCTAAAACCTCTCTAATGAGGGATCTGTAAGTTTTCTGATGAAGAACAGCAGCTTGTCATCCACTCATTACTCTGGCATGTAAATACACTGAGGGTGACCAAGGGAACGGGGAGCTCGCTGTCGTCAGGCTTCCTGTCGGGCTTGCTGGAGGCACAACACGCTCACTGATGCGTCTGCATGGGGAGAGTGCAGGGTGGAATACACTAATGCACAGAAGGATGACTGTGAGGGAAGGATGCCTTTTACCTACAGTCAGCGAAAGTCCTCGGGACTAATTGTTCGAAAACATGAGGAAAACTGCCAGCAAAGTGTTTATGATATTTCTTTCTGAATTTCTACACAGAGGAGGTTGATCGGTGAGACTTGCTAAAGTCACACATCAGCTAGATGCAAACCACTAGTATTTGAAGACTCCCTCATGCATGCATGTACTTAGCCTATGGACAGCTACAAGATGCAAATATGGATTTAGAGCATTTGAGAACTCAAAGTTAACTTGAGAGTATGGTATAACATAACCAAGCTGCCTGTACCAGAAATTTAGTGAGGTTTTGGTGCAGCCAGAAACTGCTGTTTCTTTTGCTTTCCTTCTTCCCTTCACCACAGACGGCTTTGTGCCTGTGCAGTAGCCCAGGATGCTGTTATACTTGGCTACTCAAGTTGCAGAGTGGTTACAGAAATTAGGCACAGAGCTTATCAGTCTCCTGTTTGTCCACTGACTCCTATTCTGCTGACTACAGCACTTCACAGTAGGTGTGCTACCTGTGCCAGGATTTACAGGTGTGCCTGAATACCAGCTCGCTTCAGACCTGGGCTAATTTGTTCTGTATTGGCCTACATGGGGGATTGAAGGGTTTGAGAAGTTAATAAGCCCAGAGGAAATAGGCAGGCTCAAGGAATTAGGTTGTGAATGTAACACTACTTGAATCACTCCATTTCAGCACTCTTTTATAACACTCATTTTCTTGTCAAGATGTTTGAAAGAACTTAATCAACTTGTATTTCGGCTCCTATTTAGGGAGCCACTCAGCCAATGCACTTACTGTGTGATGAATGCTAAAACAGTAATGCGCTAATCATGAAGAGAATATGCAAAAGAAAGCAAGAATTGCTTGTGAAAACATTTTTTCTCCAAGATAGACTGAGTGAAGACACTAATATTTTAGAGCTATGAAAAAAAGAATTCACCTTCACAACTCATTTTTTGTTAATAGCCTCTGATTTCCAGTGTATTACAGGCTTAGTAGCACACCTTATCAGTTTCTACCTGATCAGACTGATATGCTGACCTTGAAAGTGTTTGTTTCTTCAGTCACCATCTAAATTAACTTTAAAATTTCTTTTAGCCTCTCTAAATGTATGACTCTGGAAAACTTCTTGGTTAGGAGGAATAAAAGAATTCACAATAGGAAAAGAAAATATCATTGACTGATCAGAAAGGAATCACAAGACAAATACCTGTGGGTTGATTGTTGTCTCTACACTATGGGCATGCTTTATACACACGTGGTTTTGAGTGGTAGGGCATGTAAATGGCTTTCACCTGCTCATTTTTTGCCCTCTCAGTGGTTTCAGTGCAAGTGCTCATGAAGCCACAAGATGAAGTAATCAGGGAATATATCCAGATTAAAAATACTGTCTTTTTTTTTTTTTTAAGGGTAATTTCCAGCTTGGCTCACTCATTGACCCAGTTCATCATAGGGTCCCACAAACAGTAGTACCAGCTTAACCTGTGCCAGGTAGGAGGGAGGGAGGGAGAGGAACCTCTCCAGGTGCCAAAGGAAACATGCATGCAGTCCATCATCTCCCCCTGCGTCACTGGAGCAGTGCAAAGTGACTTTGCTCCTTTTAAAGTCCCAGAACAGCGTAAGGGGCAGTGGGGTTTCTTTAAATGAAAACCCAGTGCAGAAAAGAATGGCCCTTCCGACTAAACACACCAACAGGCACCGCGCATCTGCTGCAGTGTGCATTATGGCCAGAGCATTCACGTCTCCAAACCTGCAACTGTCTGGAGGAGGATTTTTTACAGCAGGTTGACACAGAACCCTGCACCCAGAACCAAATGCTTTTCCAAATACTAAGTGCTATACGTGGCAGTTGTTCATGGCAGCTACATTTTTATGCATTTGCGGGAATAATGTAGTAAGCATAATGTAAACATGCATCACTCTTTTGGCTCAGCGTTCATTCATGACTACTCTCATTGCAGTTGTAGAGCTGCAAAGTGGTGCCTGGTTTTCTCTTACAGACACCTCCACAGTAATTTCCTTAGGAAGTAAGCTCACTCTCCCGCATGGAAGGGCTTTCAGAAAATGGGGGAACTCCTTTCAGTGCCAGCCACTGAAGACTGGGCTGGAAAGCATGTGCTTTTTATTTATTGATTTTAAACACCAAAGTATTTTTCTGTAACAACTTGTCAGCTAATGAGTTCTTTTTAAACATGGCTCCTAAATAGCATACACAGTATTGTTTTACTGATAGTCTCCAATTAATAGACATTATAAAAATATAAACAGCAGGAATGGAAAAATCATTAAAAGAGTGGCTTTTGGCTTCTTTCATTCGGGTGAAATAAATGGGTTATATTGCTGCTGTTATTACCGATACTAGACATAAAGCAGATTAAAACAACATATGTTTTCAGTACCAAACTCTAACTTGAGATGTGCACGGATGCAGGCTCAAAGCAGAATAAATACACTGCTGTCAATCTGGGAAAATGGCTGCTCATTTGACAGCCCTCTCCCTGTACATCGGAAAAATTGGAGGACACCATGCCCTGAGGACTACGCAAACCATGATCAAGGAACTGCAGGAGAGGTGTAACTTAAGTTGTAAAGACTGGTGTAGTCATTCCATTCCCCCAAATATTTTGGCTCCTATTTAAATATATTTAAATAACCTTTTTCCTCAGAGCAGGAGTAAACAGTGCTGTGCCTCCTAAAGCACTTTTATTTACACAGTGATGTATATTCACAGTTACCAGGGAGGTGAATGCTTCATTCAGGCCACACTGATACCTTAGCTACAGAGCCACTTACACACAAACTGCCCTGCTCAAAGAGTTTACCATACCAGGATAGCCTGGAAATAGGTTATGAAGCACACCAGTTTCTTTCATGACAGCTTCAAGATCTCTGGGATATGCTAGGGACTTGGGGGGGGTGGGTGTGGGTGGGGGAGCGGGGGGCAGCGGAGAAAACCTTCCCCAGCCCTTAAAAACCAAATCTTCCCTTAAAGGCTGGTGGGAAGTCTCAGAGAGGTATCCTGAGTGGGGGCACACTGACCTCAGACATGATTTGGTAACCATGTGAAATTCAAAGGATTTGTCTCAGAGAAGCAACATGAAAGGAGTGAGTTTAGCAGAATTTTATTCTGAGTCTTAAAGAAGTAGTGGAGCTAGTAAATTCAGAGCAATACAAATAACACATAACCAACTGTGTTACACCCCTCCCAAGACAGATGCCTTAAAAAATGCTTCCAAGCTAAACCACAAAGAAAGCTAAAACACCTAGAAATGCTACTTCCAGAGGTTAAGGGTTGCTAACTGCTGGCCAGCCTCTTAGCAAGGCCTGACCCAAAATCAGATGTTAAGTCCCTGAAAGAAAAAGGTCAAAAGATAAGATGTAATGCAATTCGCTATCAGAAGAACACACAACTGGGAAGAGCGCTCCTATCACTACGTCCCTTATCCCGCAAATAAACTGTTTGGCTACAAAAGGCAAGGGTGACAGAAGAAAGAGTAGAAGAAATGGTAATTTCTGCAACAGTGCAGGAGCTACCTGGGCTGGTTCTGGGGCTTGAAAGTATTCTCACCCCACTCATGTCGGATCTTTTCTTGCCCATGAGCTCTTTCTTGGTGCCTATTTCTCATTAGCATTGCTTCTCGGCTTAGCTTATGCTAATTTACACCTGCAAAATGAAGCCCATTGAAAGTTTGCAGGTGGGTCAAAATTCGTAACAAAAAAAGTTTTCTTCGACAAGAATAGGTATCTTTTCCAGCCAGAAGTTTACTGCTTTCTGAATTGATGAGAGATATATAACTTCATTGCTTTTACTGGAATAACAGTGCCCATGAAAAGCTGTGATCTTAGCTGATGAGCATGTGCATACGTAACTGCAGCCTCAGTAAACAGGGATTTCTTTTATCCATGGAATTATGTTTTCAGGAGAAGAAAATCAGTATTATACAGACCATTGGAGATCTTTAAACAGATCTTGAAATTTCAAGGCTAAAAATGCCTGTGCAAAGAGAATGGTTCAGGTTTATGTTCCTAAAATTTACAAAGATCTTATAGTAAGTTTTATTTAATTACATTTTTTGTGACAAATATTTTAACCTGAGTTATTCGGCCACAGTCTAGCTTTGACACTGTAAACAGAGCAAAATATAGATGGCATTTATGTAAACATATAAAAAATGGGTAAGTATATAAAAAGTAATAGTATTAAATATTAAATAGTGGTCTCAGAAAAATTCATTATTAAAATATAAAACAGAGATCCACTTGAATTTATAATATGACCCAGAACTATCTTTTGAGGCCTACAGCTTGTAAAAACTTATATTTTTGATTACTTAATTTATAAATATGTATAAATTAAATTAATGAGTTATTTTTCACAATATGTTTTTCAAGATTCTGATTTATAGAAATATGTTCCTTCGCAAGCCTCTACAATCTTAAGCAGAATGAAAAAATACAGTACCATTTTAAAAGAGTAAACTACAGTGAGGAAGTTACTTGTAGAACAGCAGCATTTCAGTGTGACGCTGCCAACACATTTACGGCCTAATGCCTATATTTAATTAAACCAGCCTGTGAGCGTAACAGAGAATGCAACTTCTATGTTTTTGAAGATGGTCCAGCACGCATTCCACATGGACTGTGTGTGTGGTCTTTTCATGGTCAGAAAACAATATTCTTCTCATGTCCCATGTTTTCTGTGGTAATCTTATTTGGCTGTGTACTCCATCCAAATGCTGAACAGTCGTTTGCTTGCAGACTCACAATGAAACCCTACAGTGTCCAGCACTGCACGTAATAAATACTCTGCACTTGGTATTATACTGTAACTGACTGTGAAAGCTCTGTAGACGAGCTTGTCATATCCACCCTTTAACACTGGTGGTTTTGTCTTGGTTTAGGGGGAAAAGTGGATTTATTAATTATTTACGTTTTTATATATGTGCTCTAAATCCCAAATTTACGCTAAGTTATAAAGGTTCGCTCATTAGCCCTTTCAGGTTATTTGTGAAAACACTGATTATGAAGAGGGCCGAGGAGGGCTAACAGGAGGTTCTGCACCACCAGAGAAGGAACTGAAAAGTTCAAGAACATTGTTAAGCCAGGCAAAATTTTCCAGAGTACTGAAGAACCAGAAAAATCTGAAAACAGACCAAGTAAGCTCTTAGAAGACTGACAACTCATAAATAATACCGATTTTCTTATCAGCTTATTTATCCATTTGTTTCTTAAGAAGTCAAGGTGGAATCTTTGACGTTTGTGTATTGTCAGACTGTGTGATGTCTTCAGATGGTCTTTAAAGTTTCAGTGAAAGGCACCTGTGTTGGGGCGGTGTCTCAATTTAACACCCCCACCTTCTGTGCCTTCAAAAGGAATTTACTCTTTAAAAAAAAGTATGAAAGAAAATTATAAGCAGAAATAACTTTTCAGTGAATACTGGACACAAACTAACACTTATATGTTTCTCGTGCCATTAGGAGGCCTGATTTGTCATTATATGCTCACTTGGCTAATATCCTGGGAGCCATGGCTCCCTTTCACAGAAGGAAAAGAGTGGAAGAATGGAAAGATATTTGAAGATGTAGCTCCGGCCTTTCTGGACAGTTGAGACAGGGAGTGATAGCTGGGTATTCATAACTCTGGAGAGTGGTTCATCCCTGATTCATACAAGCTGTTCCCTTCAATGAAACAGGAAGAAGCCAGCACAATAGAGGTTTTTCAGAGTGAAGAAACAGGGAAGGACTTAGCATCATAGGGCAATAAACTGCTGTTGTTATGAAAGATGTTATGAAATAGTTTGTGGTTCTAAGATTAATTTTAGCCTAAGCTTCAACTTCAGAGCAGTTGCCAGTTGCTAACTCTCAACCCCTCATTCTCTCAGTCACAAAATGGGGGATAAGCAGAGCATAGAAACCCCTTCTACAAGCAGCTGCCCTCCTGCCCACCTACACCATGACCCTACTGAATCTCAGGTGTCCAGTCTGCAAAGGCTTTGAAGACTCCCTGCACCAACACTGGACACTACATATTCCAGATAACACAGGATTTTTCATGCTTTACAGCCAATTCCCACTCCGACATGAAAAGTGCTTCCGATGCAGCTCCTTCCACTAGTTTTGTGGCAGATGGACATGTTAGTCCGGGGTCTCAGCCATCTGAAAAAACATCTACTGTGAAGGCACAGGGAAATTGTAATGTGTATTTTTTTATTAGGTCTTTGGCTATAGTGCTAACTGTAGCTGTAGTGTGGGTTAATTGCAGATGTATAACCTAAAATTGTTACAGCGATCATTTGATATGACAAACTTCCCTCTGTCCCTAACTGCAATCTTGGTCTTGGCTTTTCTTAGTTCATCTGTCTTATTAGGCAAAAGTATTTTGGTGTAAATGGCAGATTTTGTACATCATGCCTTGGTAATGCTTTCCAACATTTTTGGTATCCAAAGCAAGCTACCTTTAAGTGTTGCAGCAGCCTGAAAAGAACGGAGCATGATTACAACTCTAGCTGTTTTGTCTTGCAACTTTTCCACTTTTTCAGTCCCTCCCCCAAATTCTTTTTGATAGGGAAACAATAGAATGAGCCATTCTCCATAGGCAGCATCTCGTTGCCAGAATGAAACAGTCTAAGGAGTAACACTCAAGCTAGATAAATATGTTTGTGACTGCACAGACCAAGGAAAAAACAGTATGAAGTTGAGAGTCTCAATATCTCTCATTTGCTAACTGTCAGCAAGGAAAATCTATTTTACGGAAAGTCTGTGTACAAACTAAAAGATAATTGGGTGTAAGTGACTGTACTCTGAATCTAGTCCCAAAAGTTGGAGGAGCAGGCAGGAGGTACACAACGATAAAGGCAGCAGAGAAAGACGGCTCAGTGAAAGCTTAAAAACTGCAGGAGAAATAACTATTTTCTGTCTGTGTGCATCCTTGCCATGAGGTGAGGGAGCAAGTGATGACATTTCACAGAAATGCCTTCACAGACTGCTCCAGGGAAGAAACCCAGAGGAGTCAATACTTTCAGAGGACCAAACCCTCATTGCTACCCATTACGTCTCACCTGCCATTAGAAGGCGATCCAGTGGGTAACACAAAGGCTGTGGTCTGCTGAATAACCGTGGCAAGCTCTGCCACTCTCCTGAAGGTCCTGGGGTACCTACCACTTTGCTGGGCAACATCCTTCTGGCAGTAGTGATCCATCAGTGCTCCTCAGACCCTGCTCCTCCAAACCAGAGGAAACCTGGCAGTGAATTATGGTTCCTCCCTGCCTAGGGTTTTCCTTCCAAAGAAAGTCAGAGAGAGAGAACACTGCGTGGTAGCAATGCATTCAGATCTCAAACCAACATGGAGCCAGGAGGCAAATGGGAGGTCTACCTCTGGGCAAGAGTTACCATACACAGTGTGGGTGTACCTGCTCTGCACTATGTACTCTACCTTTCAAGTTTATTTGACGATTTTTGAAATAATGTTCTGAAAAACATTAAACATCCTCCTCCCCCCCACCCCCAAGAGAAGAAACTTTGTATAAACAAAGAATCAAATCCTCACACGCACTACAGATGACCTTGTTCAAAGCTCTGCAGCTGAATTTTTGTACATCCCAGAAATAATTTAAAATACCTGTTATATTTTCAAAATTGCAGCAGATCTACATTGTGCCTGGAATTCTCTACACTGCAACATTTTCGCTTCAGATGTGCATTGCCTATATGTGATCAGGCAATGGTTTGGTAACTGAGTTTGCACAGATGGTGAGGCATCCATCAGCAAAGCATTCAGACTATGTCATAAGGCCTCTGGGGAAAGGACCACCTTTTAAATCAGTGTTTATATAATGCCTTGCACAATGGGAAACCAAATCCTCTTTGAATTCCTAGATGCCATCAAAACAGGCCTGTAAGTGTGTATATATTACACACACATTATTTGTGCATTATAGAAGGACTGAGTGACAACTAAGTAAAAGCCAGATTCCTTGCCCCTGTTTACTTAGGGGAGGATTTCTGAAGAGTGTTAGGTCTCTTTCTGAAATTCTATTCTAGAGGGATAATTTATTAGACAATGGATATATGAGAGCAAATTTTCTGGAAGAAGAGGTTTTATACAATGATGCCTTTACACCTATAGCTATGCCCTGGGCTAGGGCAAGGTCACCAGCTCTGCTGCAAGGCTTCCAGAAAGCCCTTTAGTCTTCACATATGTGTGGTTTTGTAAACTGACCATTATAAATCTCAGACTGAGATGGAATGACTTTGTAAATTCTTCAGATGATATCTGGGTGCATCTCTGATGCCAGCACAACTTAGGTGGAGCTATGAGAGAAGGGAAGGCTGGTACAGCACAGAATCTCTCAGTGTACTTTGCTGGCTGGCTGGATTTCTTTGGATCTAGGCTCTTGAGAACTAGGTCTGTGATCTGACCCCAAGGAACTACAGATTAAGTCTCAAAGATGAATGATCCATACAATAAAGGTCATAAAGTCTCTTATCTTGGAAGTGGTGATTTGAATGGTAAGCCCTGAGGCAGTAATAAAGACAATAACAAACATGTAGTAAAATCCCTTTAACTATACAGATTCTTAGGAATAAAAGAATAGTTTTGTTTTTCTTCTCACTTGATATATATGTGTATACGCGTATGTATGTGTATATCTACATATGTATATATACATGAATGTATGCCTTTTTCAAATGTATACAGCCTTTAAGCAAACTGAACCCTTCTTCCTTGGGCCCGTATCCTAACTCCTATTGCAGTCCCGTGTCTGAGGTTATAGCTGAAGGATGCTGTGATAGCTGCCAGAATGACCAGTATTTAACAAAGACTGTCTTCACCAGCTATTTCTCCCATACTAAAATGTAGCACATTATCTCAGGGGCCACCCTGGTTTTATTGAACTCGAAACCACTACAGGGACTGAAAGTGACTGAAGCTGTGAGCATAAACCTCCTTTGTTGTGTATGTGTGTGTTAGCATGTCATCTTTTGGGATAATCATCCAAATGTGGTGCCTATGGAGATGTGGCTGACTCAATACTTGTGCTCCCGGGTGGTCAGCCTGTTATTTAAAGATTCACTGGCCTCCACAAATGGAACAGTAACCATAATTACAAGAGGCTGTTCCACTAATCCATGGTTAACAAATGTTAGTTAAAAGATAAATAAGCCTTACACAAGCATTTCCTGGAGGTGTTTGAGCCTTGTGTTTTCGTTTCTTCTGGCTTCCTTCTTCTTTAGAGAGGTGATACAAGAAAATAAAAAAGATTTTGTAATCTAATTTTGTTCAACTGTTAGAAAACACAGGAAGTCTTTGAAGTTGAATTATCTTTTTTAAAAAAAAAAAAACACCCCAACTATTACTTTTTATTTATGACACTGAGAAACAGTGTAATTCTTTTCCAGGCTGAGTTTCTACTAACAACTGTGTTGTTTGTTCTATTGTTTATCTTATTTCTAATCTCCGGTGTTTATAGAAGGGAACAAGAGGCTTTTAGAATTTAGCACCAATCAAAAAAAAAAATTCTGAAGGACTGATCTTCCTTTGCAAAAAATGAGAGTATTTGCTGTGTCTTCGGTATACTTATCACCTTCATTCTTGCCACTTTTTCGCAGAGTACTTTATTGTTTAGTTGTTGTGAACTGTAAGAGTCTCTCAAGATACAATTACATCCATTTTCCTTTAGGTGACAAATTGTTGTCCAATGTTGGTGGAACTAAAGCTGGCATGATTACACAGCAGTGAAGGAATATAGGAACTGTACTGCTAGCTCAGCAGGGTAGTCACATAACTCTGCTGTAACCTACTTACTGGTAAAAGTCTCCACGCAGCTCCTAGCTGGATAGTTGTTTTCAGAATTTAAGAATTAACATTTATTCTTTTAATTTTTAGCTGTTTAATGTAACTTTGGATGCTCTCATTACCCATACAAATGTATAATCCTTCCTTGAATCCTGCTAAGCTCTTGGCCTCACACACAATTGGTATTCTGCCATATCCAAACATTGCTCATACCACCAAGGAACTACGCAGTTGTGCAGGAGGGATAGAGAAGCAAAGATTGTGCCTCTAAAAAGCATCTAAAAGCAAATAAAGGGGTGTAATTTATTGAAACTAGTCACTTGTTTAGGTCTTCTCTCTTAAACTTATACACATTTTAAAATGTTGATATAAACTGTATATGCTAAAAATAAGTCTAGTCAATATACTCTGTTTATTCTTAACATAGAGGGAACCTTTGTTCGTAGAAGACTATAGGAAGAAGTCATATCTTATTAGATGAGATGCTACAGGTGGAAAAAGCAGACAAAGCCTTCAGATCCAGCATTCCTCCAGCAAGTTTAAGAAGAAGCAGGAAAGTCTAATCTAAATGCAAATTAGGTGCAATTGCTCTTAGCTGACTGTGGTCGTGCTGCTTAATTAGAACACCTGAGCAAGAAAGGCCATTGATAACAGTCAGCAAGAGATGCTTGTGCTAAGGACAGACAGACTATAGGACAGTAGACAGGTGTGAGGGAATGGAGGGGAAAAAGGTGTTAATGTTTGTGTGGTGGGGAAGAAGCAGAAAGATTGCAAAATGCCACAAAATCAGTACCTCTGTACATAGGTGCCATTTTCCAGTAAAACTATCAGGTTTTTAAATTTTCTTTGAGTGGAACTATGATTATGAAAAATGTTCTTTTATTGGTATGTGATTGTTTTCATTCACTGTTATTCATCCTGGTCGAGTGATATTTGCTTTCCATCAGATCACTTATTGTGCTGGAAGAAATAGATCATATTTTTGCCTGAACAGGTCTGGGTAGAATGTGGTATGTCTGCATGTTTTATTTGGGTCATAGGTGATCTACTCTGGACATGAATGCTTGCCATGTGAAGATCATCTTTCGGCTGTGGTAGCTGATACCCCACATGTTCTTCTCAAAACAAATGTGGTGGTATTCACGAGCTTAGCTGTTAGCTGTGGATTTGAGAGACATTTGGTGACTTTTGAAAGCAAATATATCGACCTGTGCATTTCATAAGCACTGCTCTGTTCCCCTTACCTTACTTTCTGTTTTTCTTGAGGTTTCTTTATAAGAGAGAGTGGTCAAAAGCAGCTTTAACTTCAGGCGAAAGGATTCTTTGAGACAAGGCAAAAAAAATATCTAAAAAACAACAAATGATGGCAAATCATTCCCTCTTCCATCCACCACTGAGGCATTAAAGATGGGATCCCATATTCATGAAGGAAACATTTCTTCTTTGGACTGGTCCAGGATAGATATTGCAGTTTTAAGATAAAATAGCTCATGCTCTCTGTGATCAGCAGCTGGGCATAGGGATTTCCATCCATTTTCTTCTAGTGTCCAAGTTAAAAATGTAGACTTACTCTCAGAAGGGCTTAAGAGACTTACAAAAGACTTAGAAGACACTAGAAGAAACCTTCTACTGGTAAGGTTGATGACATACTAGAAGAAATTAAAATAAGCAATCTATGGGATCTCTAGCATTGGAGAGGCATAATTCATCCTATATTGACCCTGTCTAAGAAAACAGTTCAAACAATATTTTGTGATGCCTTATATATATAGAATCTGTATAATACTGAGGTACAAGTTGAGAATTTTTCACACTTTGTGAACAATATCAACGAAAAACCGATCTAAATCTGTTATTAGGATGGTATTTCTGCTGCTGAGCATTAGTTACATTCCCAGGCAGAAGGTCCATAGCTCCAGCAATACTGATTTAACCATAAGAGTAAGAATATAGTTCAACTTCTTGCTGAAATACCATAAAGTCAAATGATCACACATTGGTGACAGTCTGGATGCAGCTGGAAATCGAGCTTACAGAGATCTTGTCGTCATAATTAAAATCTCTTTATAAACAGGACTTATATCAATAGCTTCATTATTTCTGATATGACTGAATTGACAAAAATTGAAAAAAATCAGTTCTGTTTTTAAAATAACTTTGAAAACAATTTTAAACACAAAACTTGAATAAGTGTAATGAACATGTAAAAGTGTATGAATTAATTTACTGGCTACTCTTTGTTACGGATTTTAAAATTTTTTCTTGCTTAGGCACTCTCTATTTTGTCATGAGGGATTTTCTGAAAAGCAAGTTAGTTGCAACCAAATACTTGAACATGCTGAGTGCCTTCAGGGATCAACTTGCGGTTTCACTGAAAGATTATCTGTTTGTTCCAAGTCTTCAATAACATTTGCAGTGACACAGCTAGGTTTGAGGTGCAGAAGACAAATTATATCATCCTTGGACTGTTCAGTACACACAGGCCTGACTGCAAATTCTGTGCCTGAGTTTTAGCTCTGCAGAAAGACAGGATAGACAATTCCTCCCAGTCTTTTCAAGTGGGGCTGGAAAGCTGAGAGTTTTATTGTTTTAGTTTGGGTTTTGGAAAGTTATAACCACCAAAAGAGTTAGCCACCCGCCAGTTTCCATACATATCCCCGGTAAGCATGGGTACTTCTTCATTACACTGCTATTTGGGTACCGTTTTTCCAGCAGGAAGACAAGAACTCTTGGGGAACTGGCACCAGGGACGGCTGACCTTAGAGCAAGGCAGGCGGATCTGCCATGTCATCTTTTCTCTCAAGGATCACCCACCTATTGGTAGGATCCAATGATCTGTGTTGGTGGAGTGGATAATAGCAGCAGGAAGGATAACAACTACCTTCAAGTGTCCTTCCTATGAGGGCAAGACATTGTTCCCCATTAAATAAGCAAGAATACTCAATAAAGTTCTGAAAATGAAGAAATGAGGATGCTCCTGACTGCAGTCTGGGTCAATCAAAATAACAAACATACTTCTTAAATCTTCTTTTAAACAGCAGTAATTAATAATTTTGAAAACAGTAAAATGCTTTGAATTTCTGATGCTGAGCTTCTCCTCCTTACACATATGTTTCTGAATGCTTCACTGGCTGTTTTTAGATTAAATCAGTGAGGCAGTTCTCTTTTATTAATTCATGTGCATCAGCATAGGTGGGATGTGCAGAGGTGCTGTGGCAGGTAAAAGTGCAGTGGACAACATCTCTGTGTAGCTGCTGTAGAGGCAGAGTCCCTGCTGTATGTGGCCAAGAGGGGAGACTGGCCAGCTTCATTTCTGGAGATTCTGGTTAAACCAGAATACACTCTGATGTACAGAGTGTATTAAGGACCCTGATCTATCACCAAGTTGCCCTCCAAAATACTAGGAGAAGGACACACTTAAAGGTGTAATCCTTTCCTTCTGGACACTCTGCAAAAAGACAGCCTTTTTTTTTGAACCCAGCCTGCCAATAAACCTGTGATCTACAGTGTCAATTTGTTTCCAGCCCTGGGTCTCTCAGAATCAGAAACCGTGCTGAATTGTACCACATTCTGTGGTGGTTTTGTGATGCGGACAGCTGCCAATTGGTGCTAGGAGGCTTTTTAATTGTTCTCATCCAAAGAACACGAAGACAAGCAAAAGCTTATGTGTTTAGTTACTCTTATTTTTCTTGCCTGCTCATACTTCCCCTATTATAATTTCTGACTGACTTACTGTCATGGTTCAACCCCAGTTAGCAACTAAACACCGCACAGTGGCTTGCTTACTTCCCCCATCCCTGTGGGATGGGGGAGAGAATTGGAAGAGCAAAAGCAAAAGCAAAAAAAACTTGTGGGTTCAGATAAGAAAAGTTTAATAATTAAAATAAAATAGTAATAGTAATAATAATAATATTAATAAAAATGAAAAGGGAAAAAACCACAAGCGATGCAACCACTCACCACCCGCTGACCAATGCTACCACCCCCCGAGCCACGATTGCTGTCTCCCTCCCCCAGCCAGTGCCTCCCAGTTAACATACTGGGCATGATGTTATGTGATACGGAATATCCCTTTGGTCACTTTGAATCCTCTCTCTTAGCTGTGCCCCCTCCCAGCTTCTTGTGCACCCGGCAGAGCATGGGAAGCTAGTGAAGTCCTTGACTAGCACAAGCACCACCCAGCACCAACCAAAACATCGGTGTGTTATCTCAACATTATTTTCGTACTCAGTCCAAAGCACAGCACTATGGCAGCTGCAGTGAAGAAAATTAACTCTATCCCAGGTAAAAAACCGTGACAACAATGAAAGATCTTGGTATTGCTCGTATCAACTTTTGTGGAAGACAAGACGCTTCATATTTTATTGGAGGAAATACTCATATATCAATAAGGAGAGGAACAAAACCTGCCAAGCTGTTGGGTATGCAAGCTGTTCTGTTGCTGTAAAGTAACCTATTGTAATCTCCAGGAATCTACCTGTGAAGCATGTGGGAGAAGGCAGGACAGAGTTCCCTGCAGGAGGTCTAAAGGGAGACAGCATATTGAGATGGGTGCAACTATTCTCTTTCAGAAAATGTTATTTCTCCCATTAGAAGACAGCAATGCTGGTCAGCAATAGTGTTTCATAGGTGTCTCACGACATAAGTCTTCTCTTCTGTATTCCTACCTCTTCCTGAACTCCCCAACATCATGGAACAGAACAGTATCCTCCAGTTACAGTTTTTGAAACATACTGTCTCTTCAGACAGTGGCACAGTCATAGCATAGCCATGATTTCTCAAGCTGTCTTGACACAAGATTTCTCGAGCTGTAATACACAAGTAAAGACAATCAGTCTCAGGCAATATATGAGGTCTGCTATGCTTTCATAGCCACACAAAGCTTTCCTCATCTGAACAATGAACAATGCTGTTCCTTTACAATCCCTGCTTGGCCTATAGACTTGCCTTGTAGTTATTCCATATTGTGGTAAATTAAAGATTCAGAAAAGGATTTGCAGTTCAAATTAATTTCTAACTCAAACTGTATTTGTAAAGTAGTTAGAGAAAATTTTAATCAAGAAAGGGAGAGAGAGGACCTAAAAAAGCAAGCATTCTTACAAGGAAACTCGGATGCTTCACAGAGTCAGAACTAGAGAGGTACTGACGTCTTCAGAGGCCAGAAAATGGCTAAATTAATTAATTAATTACCTTTGGCATGGAGACGTGAATTTCACTTAACATTTCTTAAAGGTTATGTACGTGTTTGTCTAATTTTGGCTATGGAACACCATAATACAATGACAATTATAAGCAGGAGATGGAGCTTTCTATTCTTGCTTTACCATGAATTAATCAATTTTTAAAAGATGTTGCTCTGAGCAGATGAGGGGCTGGGGCAGAAGAAATCTGCAAAGTGTTCCAAGGAAGATGTCCATAAAAGGTTATTTTTCTTTTATTATCGCTGGATCCATGCAAAATGCTTTTACTGTATAAGGCTTTTAAAGGACTAGAGGTATTAACATAAGGAATAGTCAGTACTTTTGCATAATCTGTATACACTCAAAACTATAATACCCTTGCTATGCTACTATTATTAGTTTGCAGCCATAAATAAGTTTCAACTTTTACACACTTAAAAAAAAATAATAATTGCATAGGCAATTGCAAATCATACATCTGCTTCTAAAATTGTTCATCTCATCCGCACTATAAATGCAGATAAGAAAAGTACTATGTGTATTTTGGGTGCAATAATTTCTTTCCTTCTCGGGAGTGTAACCTGAATGCACTCTACTCAAGGAAGTGATCACATGGTCAGATTTTAAAATGAATTTAAATAGATCTGTGTGTATATTGGTTTAAATTTACTTGGATGTATTGCGTGTTCATCATGTTTAAAAGTTCAACCAGAGTCTCAAATATGCCAGCTGTGGGTCACCTCATAGATGCATGGATTGTAACAAAAAGTGTAGGCAACTAAACGTCTTGTGGGATGTCCCATCTTGGGGGACATTGTGGCACCAACTGGTACTTAAAAGACATAGTCTATCCAGAAGGGAGTAGGATTTAAGAGGTAAAAGCCACAGAGGTTCCCTGTCTGTGACATACAGTGAAGGACATAAATAAACAGAGAATAAGTAGAAATGCAAATGCAGCCCTTCTCCACTCAAAGATGCAAAATTACATTGCTTCCATCTTTTAAGAGTGCTGCTAAAATGACTTGTTGACATGGGTGTCCAAATGGATGTTAGACCTACTCTCACTGAGTTCAGGAAAACTCTGCACAGTTCAGGTCTTTGCCTTGTCCTGGTCTTTGCCATAGTATCAGCAGCAGTAAGATCCTTCTGGAGAGCCCATGAGGATGTGTTCAGATCAGACCTGGTTCTGTGGCCAATTGATTCCTCTGTGTGATCAAGGGGAGCAACTTCTCTGTTTTGACTTTCCACTAGGCAAGTGGTATAACTATCTGCTTAGCCACAGTAGCACACCAGCTATCTTCAGCTTTGATTTATCTACCCCAAAGGCTTTTCAGTGGACTACAACAATGTTAGCACTACTCTGTGCACAGACTGGTCTTAACTGTGGCTGACGCTTTACCTGCCGAGTGTAGTGGTTTCCTTAGCTGGCTTAATTATGCTGAAACTGTACTTAGTAAATTAGGAGAAAAACGGTTTGGCATGGCTTATAGGAAAATGGAAAGTTTGGTAAGATGAACCATATCAACCATAATATCAGCAACCGCAGTTTATTATTTTTAATCTCATTGTCACTCTTTTACATTATCTCCTTAAACTTCAGAGTGATTCTTTCTCTTTTTATAGCGCAGCCCTAGTATTTAGTTAGGTAATGGGATTTATGATTTTGTGTACATCAGTCACCATGGAGACCCACCATAAAAGATCAGTTGCCTGGCAACTGGATATTGTGGAGCGGCAATGGAGGGAGGAATTTTTTGTCTCTCTGAAGGCAGGGCTTAAGGAATAATGAAAACTTCTGCTCATACTTCTCATGAATGCTCTATTTTCAAGGTCAACCAAATGTTTTTTCAGTAAGGACTAATGCACTTTTCTTCAAAAGATGCACCGTAAAATGTTTCTCAAAGATTATCCTGTCTCAGAGTGAAGGATAACCAGCTTAAGAAGTTTTTATTCTCTCCATGCTGTTGCAAAATAAGGTTTAGATAACTGTGGGGCAGCCATAATGAAGGAGGTCTCTTATTTACTGACCGTTCTGCATTCATTAACAAATGAGCTACTGTATATTCAAAGATATCTCTGATCCCAGAAACTACAATGATTTTTTTATTCCTGAATTAATAGTTGGATTTTTGGTCACTGTAGATTTATCTCTCATTTCATAATATCTTTTTCTCCAACATTTAACTTACAGTGTAATTAAAAACTGAGAAATTGGGATCTTATTACTCTAACATATGGATAAATTTAAGAAAGAAAACTACTTTAAAATACAGTTTTGCAAGATTGACTTCTAGTTTAAAATGTTTCATATGTACTTGAATGTATGTGGTATTAGTATGTCTCACTTTACATGAGGTGTATACTGTATATCCTTTCTAATTATGAAATCAACTTTAGGTGAGTTAATTGGTAGGCACAAAATTAAACTCATGTGAGTATAATCTGAAACTCAGGTTTTGGGCTCTTTTGAAATACTTACCTGCCTAGCATCTTTTATGATATGTTGTATCTGGTTTTAAACAAACTTCTTTCCCGGAATCCTCTCCTGCTTATTCTGAGATTGCAATGTTTTCTCTTTAATATTACTGTTTCAGAACTGAATTAGTATTTTGATTACAGACTAGCTCAATGTTTCTGTGGTTTGAATGCTGGTGAAGTTACTATGGATAAATCTACGTCTCTGTGACAGTGCATGTTACAGAGAACCATCTAGTTTCTCAGTCAAGTGGTGAAGGCATCAGAGTCTTTTGGGTTGGAGAGATTTGATCCATACACTATCCTTGTGGAAGGACATAGAGACAGGCTCTTTGGCTATGAACCCTGCCCCAGCTCACATGGCTCACATGTACTCCACAATTACTTCAGAATATTTTACATAAAGCCCAAAGATAGCTCTTCTGTGTTTTATTTGTACCCAGCACATAGTTGTATTGTTGCTTGCTGCTTGCTGCTGCTGGCTCTCACAAGACTAAAAGCCTGGAGGAAAACTGCTGCACTACCCCAATTATGGGATCAGCAAGATGGACAGTGCTTGGAATCATGACCAACCAGATCCATGCAATAGCTATTTTGGTAGGATTTCTTAAGATTGGAAAGATGAAAAATATGAAAGTGGAAAAGCAGTTTGTAGCATAAGCAATGACAGTGCTTTTTCAGCTGAGAGACACAGAAGTGATGCATGCCTGTAACAGCATCTTGGTAGCAATTTTAATTCTTGACTGTATAATCATAGCATGCTCTCTCACATAAAAACTATGAGAAAGATGTGCTGCTATAGACAGTCAGACGAGGGGAAATTACATATATGACTCTGGAAACTGCTGTGAGCAATGTGCATTTTACATTATTTGACAGTCTCTATTGAGAAAATCAATTTTTTATTACTAGGATCTAAAGGGGAGAGGAAGGAAAACAACACCCGATTTGTATTGTGTTGCTTTTCCTCAATGCAGTGGCACCCAAAACTGTTGCTAATACCAAGGACATAGAGCACATGTGGAGCTTAGAACCATTGTTAATACTCTAGTTCCACATAAACCCATTATTCCATGCCTTGGTGTCTTTTACACAGCATTGAAGTCCTATGCCATTGAAAATCTACTTCATCCTGGACATTATTCTTGAAAACCAGCAAAGCCTCAGCACTATGACAGGAGTGTGGTTAAATTCTATGACTTTTCTGGAATGGGAAGACTGTTGCTGGTGCAAACACTATGCACATCTTCCAAAAACACAAAGAGCAGAATTGTCTGGGGTATGATGCAGATAGACACCCATCTCATGAGGCCTGTAAGCCCCTGGGTCTCCATAAAAAGACTTTACAAGGATGAACTGTGCTTTTAAAAGCCTGTATTTCAATAGATTTCTCTTATGGAAGGAGCAGATGAACATAATTCTGCAGTGTTATCTTGTAATGAATCAGGGCTTTGTGAATCAAAGAATAAGAAAAAAAGGCAACATCCCACTGCAGCAGGTTATATAGAGCAGCAAAATAGTAATTTAGCCTATTTCCAAGCCTAGGGAAGTTAATTTGGTACTGCCATGTCCTCAAGAGAGGCCCGAATACGTAGAGCACAGCTTCACAGGACAGTGGCCACTCTTTCTAAAAGACCATTCAAGGAACTTCATCCTTCCCCTTTCTCATCCCAAGAGCAACCACTCAGCTCTCCATGGTCTTCTCTCAGCTCTGTTTGTCCCCTCAGCAGCCTTTGGCATAAGGAGGTTCCTCTTAACTTTCACTCTTGGTTTCAATATTACATTTTGCCCGCACAACTCTATCTCTAGCCAAGATCCACCTGCAGCATCCTTGGTTAGATGCATAGTTAGTAGCTGTGGAGTGAGTCTAGATTCCAGAGTATGAACTTCTCCTGTGGTGTAAAGGACTATAAGGGGTCTTAATATTTGCCACTAATTAGAATATTCCTGTCATTTATTATGATGAAACAGTGGCCAGAATTTGAGATTAGTGACATTTCTCAAGAATTCAATGCTCCCTGAAGTTGTTGGTAAGATGCTCACTATGCACTAGATTTGGGCTGGTCTTCTTCCCTGGTGTTACTACACTTGCCTAGTGCTCAAAACCCAAGTATTTATTTTTAAGGTTGAAGAAGAAGAATGAGCATTTTTTTCCTTCACTCTCTTGTTTTTGTGAGGGTCATTGCAGATTTTCCCACAATTTAATTCTGAAAGTGTCTTGTGTTATTAAGTGAAGAAAACAAAAATCAAGTAGAGTGAAATTCACTGCGAGTTGCCAACGTTGCATTTGTTATACACTCACATACACGCACATACACACTGACACAGAGACACTTCTGGTCACATAGATGCAGCTGGGTAGCCTAGCTAGATGTCTGCCTTAGATCAAAACACCCCAAGTGGAAACTGGATTCTGAGTGAAATTATATTTCTTTTGTCACTTCACTTAGTGATTGATTTTTGTAGATTTTGGCTACTTTTTAAAAGAATAAGAATATTAAGCAGGGAAAACCTGCTTGTTTGCAAAGAATGCTTCCAGAATTATGGAGGATGAAATTCTGCCACTTCTTAAAGCCATTTTTAACAAGAGAAAATAAAAGCAAATGTTGAAATGATTCCATACTTTTAAAAGGCAAAACTAATATGGGTAGGCGTTGCCAGGCCCCTATTGTGATAAGTTTTATTGCTGTTTCACAGGAGTTAAAGTAGTAAAATTACATATTTCAGTTCCTCTAATCTCTGCTGACATTTATATTATTTTTATTGAGTTTGAAGCCTGGTGCATTCCTGAACTTTCTGGCAGATTTTTTTTTCTTCTCTTGGTGGTCTCCATCAACCTTTCACTGAGAGCGTAACTGCTATCACAATAGGCGAATAAAGTCCAGCTATGGTCAGCTTCACAGCATCTTTTATCTTTCATCACCTTTTTCTGTGCCACACAAAACCTAGTATGCTTAGTAATAATAAACTACTTATTTTATTCAAAAACAGCTCATTAGTCTATGTTGACTAACCACGGCACTTACAGTTTCACCGTCTGAACTGGCAGATCTATTTTTAGGAAGTAGCTCTCTGAAAAGTAACTGTTGCCAGACATTTTGGTGATGTAAGGTGATGCTGCTCTTGCCCGGGTGCAGAACTTCACGTCAGCTTTCCATGTTCAGAATTGCTGGGTCCTATTTACAAAATGACCTAACTTCTTTAATATAATTTGATTTTTATGATAACAACGTTTCTTTAAAATGAGCAAAAAGGTGGTTGTATGTTTCCTTTCTGAAATTAAGGAAGGAAAATCTCCTTCTTAGTTTCACAGATCTGCTTCTAGTAAGTACTTCAGCAAATACATACTTGCTTTTCTAAGGGGACCTTTCTCTCTTGCCTTTTACTCCAATTAGTATTGTGGCATCAACACAGCTAGGTTTTTTGGTCATGCATTAGCAACACGTTTGTTAACAGGGACTCAAATTTTGCGTTTAGAATTTTTGTGACCAGTGATTACTTTTAAAGGCAGAGAGAGAGAAGCTGAAAAATAGTTTTAAGCTGCTCTGAAGACAGAATCTACTAATATGATCCTAGTTTAAAATGTATATTGATATAGATCCAACATAAACATTGTTCACTAATCACCTATGAAAAAAGATATCCTTTCTGAGAATGATATGCTGCCTGGCATTTTTCATTATTACTTAAATAACGCATTTTCTGCTTCCCTTAAATATATCTCTTTTTATACACATAAAAAAAAAATATATATATAATGACACCCTTATAATTAATTTCTTTAAATATTGAAAGATAGATTTTGAGAGTAAAAGAGAACTTTTTAAAAAAATTATTTTTCTTTCTTCCTCCCCCCACCCCCGAAAGGGTGGTTACAGCATATCCTTTTGTGTTTACCATGCTTCAGAAACAGACTGACCCAAGGGAGGGCTTAGTGTATTGTAAACCAGATATTTATAAGTAAATATGCCAGAGAGGACAAACTGCAGGGGCCCTTCTCCATCTAGGGCTTCAAACAAACCCCCTTTCCAATACCCACAGACTTCTTTTTTGATTTAATTTTCAGACCTCCTTCTTAACTTTCTGTTGTTATGTTTTTCTGACTGGGTCTGAAAAAGGACTTATTTTGTTGTTTTTTCTTTTTTAGCCATCAGGTGAAACCTCCTTATCAAACATAAAATTGGGCTATTTACAGCTATTCTAAAAGTCTGCTGAACTTATGCATATAAATTTACCCAACAAATCCCACCTGCAATGTCTTTGCTGCTGGCAATTTCTTGCCATTCTGCTACTTCTTCACAGTTAAATATTACTGTTTACCCACTACGATGGACCAACAATCTCAGTCTTTATAATATAACGCATCAATGTATACTGTTTCTACATGGTATTTTTAATTTTCACTCTTTTGAAAGTTCCTGTTTAATGTCACCTTAGTTAAACAGTCTTTATTCCATTTATTTAGGAACACCTAGCAATCAACTGCTTGCCTCCCACGAAAAACTTAATGATACTGCTAATGATGACAACAGGAGAAAGACTGAATCCTAAAATGGGTCTTTGGCAAATACATCAAAGAAGGACAGCTTAAAAAACTCACAATGTTTGGTTTAGGACTGTATGTGCTGGCAATTTTTCAGCCTACACTTCTGAAGAAGAGAGCTCTCCAAGACCTTGTATGCTCAAAAAGGACAGTTTTCTACTAAATAAATATTTTTACCTTCTTGCTGTTAGCAACTGCTATCCCAGATCTTTTCCTCTGAGCAAAGGATTTGATGGAGAATAGTGTGGGTGAAAATACCGCAGGCTGGCTGAAATTCCTGCTTCTTTTGCATGGATCATCCTGCAGTTATACATAGACTCACCTGTACCAGTTCAGAATCCACCATTCAAAATCCACTTCAGACTGAGGACACACAGGTCTCCTGGAAATCTTTAAGCATTGGAAGTTTGACCCAAAGAGACTAGAGCTGAACTTATTTTCACACTGGTTTCTGAACTGCAGTACTTATACCCTCTTATATCCTCTCAGTGGGGGATCTAGCATACATGTACCTTGAGAAAAAAACCCAGACAAACAGGTACTTGGTCTTACAAGAAGAGTAACGGTGGATTTCTGGGTACCAAGCCCAAGGGGGTCTCTTGACCCCAGGGTGCTGCCTTCTGTGAACTACTTCTGAGGTCTAAATGGAGACAACAACAAGGGGTCACCTGGGTGCTGCAAGCATTTCGAGAGGGTAGGCAATCAGGAAGAAATGCAATTTCAGGGCAAGTGAATGGAATTAAATTAATGACAAAGACAAGCCGAAGGGAAGGAGACAAAGAGAGAAAACCTCCTAACAGTGCAATCTGCTTGGGTAGGGAACGGTACCTCCAGCAGACAAGTGGGAGACCTACCAACTAAAACTAAGCGTTGCAGTTTATTAATGAAGGTACTGTATGGGCTAATGCTGCATATGCAAAGCATTTGTCTTCTTTACAGCTATTACTCTGTAACCACAGCTATTTTCATTGTTACCTACAGAGGGAGGTATGTGGGGGGACTTTGCAACCTGCGTAGTGCCAAAAAATTTAAAGCTGAAGCAAATAAGTATGTATTTCAGAAGAAAAAGGCAACTTCCTCTTCCTTATCTAACCCAGTTAACGTGCCAACCCACATCCAGTCAAAGCCAGAACATTTTGAGAATCTGATACCAGCAAACAACCCCCAGACAGAACACTTGTTTTCCTTACTAGTTTTAACTTCCAGGAAGCTGAAGCTGCTACCATAAAAAGTTACAATTTTCCATTTGAAAGGTAAGGTAGGGGGAGGGGAGGGGAGGGGAGGGGAGGGGAAGGGAAGGGAAGGGAAGGGAAGGGAAGGGAAGGGAAGGGAAGGGAAGGGAAGGGAAGGGAGGGAAGGGAAGGGAAGGGAAGGGAAGGGAAGGGAAGGGAAGGGAAGGGAAGGGAAGGGAAGGGAAGGGAAGGGAAGGGAAGGGAGGGAAGGGAGGGGAGGGGAGGGGAGGGGAGGGGAGGGGAGGGGAGGGGAGGGGAGGGAAGGGAAGGGAAGGGAAGGGAAGGGAAGGGAAGGGAAGGGAAGGGAAGGGAAGGGAAGGGAAGGGAAGGGAAGGGAAGGGAAGGGAAGGGAAGGGAAGGGAAGGGAAGGGAAGGGAAGGGAAGGGAAGGGAAGGGAAGGGAAGGGAAGGGAAGGGAGGGAAGGGAGGGAAGGGAGGGAAGGGAGGGGAGGGGAGGGGAGGGGAGGGGAGGGGAGGGGAGGGGAGGGGGGGGAAGGGAAGGGAAGGGAAGGGAAGGGAAGGGAAGGGAAGGGAAGGGAAGGGAAGGGAAGGGAAGGGAAGGGAAGGGAAGGGAAGGGAAGGGAAGGGAAGGGAAGGGAAGGGAAGGGAAGGGAAGGGAAGGGAAGGGAAGGGAAGGGAAGGGAAGGGAAGGGAAGGGAAGGGAAGGGAAGGGAAGGGAAGGGAAGGGAAGGAAAGGAAAGGAAAGGAAAGGAAAGGAAAGGAAAGGAAAGGAAAGGAAAGGAAAGGAAAGGAAAGGAAAGGAAAGGAAAGGAAAGGAAAGGAAAGGAAAGGAAAGGAAAGGAAAGGAAAGGAAAGGAAAGGAAAGGAAAGGAAAGGAAAGGAAAGGAAAGGAAAGGAAAGGAAAGGAAAGGAAAGGAAAGGAAAGGAAAGGAAAGGAAAGGAAAAAAGAAGACCTCATTCCCTCTGTTGGGTAACAAATTCAGTTATGGTTGCAGTCCTGAGAGCCTGGAGATGGACTGTCTTTTGTCTCTTCTGTTCTCTAGAGAATTGATCTTTTCTCACTGTCAGAATCTAAATATCAGTGTGCCACTACTGCACTCTGTTTTTCCCAGAAAGATGATTGGGGTTTGTTTCCAAAGCGTATTAAAAGGGTACCAACCAATCAAGTACGCAAAAATTTATTACAGAGTAAATTCCTACCCAGCCCTTATTCTTTGTCCCCTCCTATGAGTCATCCTTCAAGAGAGCTACCTTTGATGGGGGACTGTGGCCGGAGGATATCTAAGTCTCATCAGCATGGGTATGTTAACAACAAAAGAGTGCTGGTTCACTTCCTTTCTTCATGCCTAACTAGCCAGAGAACAAATATTCAAAGAAACCCAATAGGAGCTGGTTTTATGAGAAATCTGAGAACAGTTTTGTCATTTGCTTTTTTTTGTGAAGAAATACATAGTTTCAAAGAGACTTTCTGCCTGCCCCTTTTTCTTGGAAGGAGTAAGTATATGATGAAAAGTTAACAACTTGTAAACACTGTGAAATGTGTTAACCCTGGAAACAACTCCTCTAGCCTTTCTAGCTTAAAACTTTGCCAATGGATTTTAAAATAACGGGAAACTGTTTATTCCCCCTCCGTTTCTTCTATTTTTGTACGGAGTTGCACTGTAGTTATTTTGGTAATCACTACAATTTTTAATAAATCACGCTTTTAGACAGCAGTTTGCCAAGCGATAGTTGAGAAAAGGTCTCCAAATGTTACATGTGACACGACTTTGACCTGTAGCTTTTTCTTGTAAGGTTTGTTTCTAGAGGCACGCTCCCTGTCCCACTAAGCTGGTTGTACCTTCTCATCTGGCTTCCAGCAGTTGGCATTCCTGGTGTTGTTGTCCCTTGGCCAGCACACATAAACAGTTTGGGACCGCCCACCCACATTTGCTGTGAACACCAGTTTCAGACATTCACTGCGACTCAGCTGGATTTTCTTAGCAGCTTTTTCTTAACATTTGCTAAAAATGAATGTGATCTGCCTAATCACAATCAAATGTCCCGCTATCTATTCATCTGTACGCTGCACATAATTGCAAACACAGCGGTGCGTGCTGTGCGCATACGCGCTCCGGGGCCAGATTTTCAAGCGTGCAGTGCTGACAGCTGGGGTCGGGCGCCCTAAAGAGAGCAGCTCCCATTCAGGCAACTAAACAGGGATATCTTTCAAAAGAACTACGCTGGGTGAGTTGAAGCATAGTCCTTCAAAAAACATGGTTCCCAACCTGGACACTAAACTCTTTTGAAAATCTAGGCCTGCGTATCAGTGTATATTTGTATATACACACCACAGCACTGGCAACAGCTATTGTACACGCTACAACCCTTTGGAGCTTTTCTAAATTCAAGCCTATGTTTTCATCCCAGCCACTCATTTAAAATCTCTCATGGGGTAGCCTATTTCTCTCCTTGCCTGCCTGCCAATTCCTCCCCGCCCCCCGCCCCCCAGTTCTAGCTAGAAAAGAACTTTAAAAATAATTACGTCCTTTACAAAATTTCAAAAGCATAACTTTTTTTTCTGTGCTCTCTGTAGCTGTAGATAACAACAGACCCACCATAAATGACATTCATTTACTGCTTCTGGCATGCATCACCGGCACATGTGGAATATGCTTCTAGGAGCTTTGCAAGTAATTCTTGTGACGGGATAAACTGGACTCTTAATTTTTTTTGTTCCAGATCTGTAAAGTGGAAAACATAAAATTACTATATCACAACAACACATCACATAAAATGGTTGTGCTACCTATTGCCTTCCACTGAGGTTGAAAACATGCAGTAACTTCCATTGCAATTTTGCATGCTCTTACTTCCAATAAAACTATGAATTGGAAACTTCCTATGCTTTCCCTGAAGATTATTTTTTCTTTACTTGTAAAAGCTTGAAGTCTCTGGCAAATATATATTTTTGTAAAAATTAGACAATGGAAATGCAAGTTGTTACTAACCAGTGGCATGCTTTGCCTTGTTTGAAACAAAATGAGACAAAAGCAAAGCAAAACAAGCAGTACTGGTTTATTCTAGTAAGAGTCAGCTAACAAAGGCAAACTAAGTGTGCGCCATAGCCTCTTTGTGCATTACTATGGAACGAGATGAATTTTGCAGGTAGCATAGGCCCAGTCTGAAAGAAATACTCCGTAAAGCTGCAAGGTGGAGTCACTTGTGCCTGAGGAGGATGCGACTGAGCAGACAGGAGCACAGATCAGATGGAACATCCAAAGGATGTGTACATGAAATTATGGTGATGACAACCAATAATGATGAGGGGCAGTCAGCACAAATATCTCTAGAGTTTCTCTTCCTCTTTTAAAGAGTATTTAACAGCATCTTCTAGACAGCTGGCTCCTTGTAGGCAGATCTTGCAAAATTTTCCATTGGGAAAAAAAATGGCATTCAATCTGCACTTAAACATGGGAATGTGGTAATTTGGAAGGCAGCCCACTGAAACAGAACCGAATAAACCAGTGCAAAATATTTCAGAAGTTTTGGGTTTTTTTAACAGAAACCAGAATTTTATCAACTAAACCAGGAAAGACAAGAAAAATATCAAAATTAAGAAGTTATATTTTGATACCTTCTTAAAGTAATACTACAAGACAAATTATTTATTGGAATTCTGTTTTTGTAAGAACCTTCTAAATATAACACATCTATATGAGTTAAAATGAAAACAAATTTTGAAATAACCTAATTTCCAGTTCCCACACAGCTCCTCTTTAAAGTCTTCAGCTGTGAAGTCAATTAATGACATAGACAAATACCAGATGGCTTTTGCCAAGTGGGTGCTCTAGGAACTGAAATTATTCTTTTTCTTTCCTTTTCTATTTTTCTTTATTTCTGTAAAAGTAGGAGATGATAAAATCCAATTAAATGAACTATCAGTATGCATATCAGTAAATGAAATGGATCTAAAAAGGAAATCCTAGATTTCCTCCTAGGTTATGGTGTCTAACCTTCATCAGGGCCTGGGCACTGAAGATGGAAAAGACGACGCAGAGTCTTTAAACTATGTAAACTATGAGATGCTGTGTGACCAAATCCATCCCTGTTGCAACTTTGAGCAATCATAGGCCTCCCAGAGACCCAAAAACTTCTACTTTGATCTTGTGCCCAGGGACACAAAAGCTGGGTTTCCAGTCTCACTCTTTAGCCGTCCCAGGAACTCCTCTGTCTTACTGATAACCCACTGAGGCTGGGAGAACCTACAGCTTTCTCACCTCATCAGATGGATCCTGAAACCAACTAATTGCTTGCTCAGATGTGTTCAGGAGATTCAAATGATCAGAAGACTGCTAAATCTCTATCATAATTCTATTGTTTCTGATACGACAGCAGTTTGGGATCAGCTGGGATTAACTGTGTACAGCACTGTTGATTTCTATGTAACCATGATGTTTTTAGACCATTTGATAGTCTGACATACAATTATACTGTACAAGAATGGCAGCTTGCCCTGCAGATCTCCAGTCTCTGGGGGAAGGCTGAGTTGGGGGTTGTGATAAGCCATATTCTCCAAAACAGTATGCCTTACTTCGGCTCTCTGTGTGAATTTGTTTCTGTATCACTATATAAGTGTGAACTGTATTATTCTAGATAAGGCTGATAAGAGTCTTAATCGGATTTGTTCAGATTTGAAGGATTCACTGAGAAGTACCATCTTTTTTCACCTGCCTTTTTAAAGTTTTCATTTAGTTTCCTAGGTATCGGGTTATTTTTCGCTTAATACACTATATACATATATTTAACTTTACCATATTTGTAATGTAAATTTTACATTTGAATTTTTCTTCTGTTTAGTATATTCAAAAAGGTGTCTAGGTAATTTTAATGTCTAAAATTTCTCTCTGGCTTGGAAAGCTCATAACTTTTGACAGCTTTTGATATCTTATTTAGACAACCTTGCAGGAATTCCTCTGAATTATTTCTAGGCTTCCAGTCTGTGCCTACCTAGCTTCCAAGAGTTAAGACAACACAAACCATTTACCTTACGATAAAGACTGTTATTCCTTAGACTCAAAAGCAGAGCAATGATGCTGTTTCCCATTGCCTTTCAGAGCCGTAATCCAAACCTAACACCTAAATATGGTTTTAACTTTCAATGTCTGACTATTCACATGTTTAAAGTTAAGTGAGTTTGTAATACTCAAATTCAAGTTATTTGCTGCATACTCAAATTAGAAACAGTTTTGGGGATGCTTTTTAAGAATGTGTTTCACCCTTCATCATGGTTACTGTGAAATCCAAAAGCAATGGAATATGCAAAAGCAAAAAGTTGAATTTGGCTAAAAAGGCAGCTTCAAACAGAAAGAACAAAACCTTGCTGCTGACAAAAACAGTTTGGAGCGAAGAATGTTTTGCTGTAAAATTGTCCTCTGCCTTAGCATAATTTTGATGGAGGTTATAGCTGCTTCATTTGCACGTTCACAGAATCAGAGTTGTTGAAAGGGACCTCTGGAGGTCATCCAGTCCAGCCTGTCCAAAGCAAGTGTCATATGGCTTTGCTGAGATTTATCTTCCTCGTTTATTTTTGCACTGCTAAAGTAGCTACTTCGGTTGCTTGTGACTTCTTGCCAGTAACATCTCTACAGCTCAGCTCTGAGCTTTGGCTCATGATCAGGTGTTACACCACCCCCGTATGCCCCAGCCAGGGTTCTTATTTTGTCTCCTTTTTTGTAGCCTGTCCTTACATATAGTTTTGAATCCTAAGAATAAGGAGTAAATGTTTCCAAGACAGCCATGCAGTTCTACAGAAATGAAATTAATGGATAAGTGCAAAAACATGTAATGTCTGGTTTAGTTTTATGTTATATCTCCCCTTCATCTCTACTGACCTTTTACCACTCAGACGACTAAGTTATACTGGCCCAAAAGAATTAAGAGTCCTATTCACAACTATTCATGGAGATGAACATTTAAATTAGGAATATTAAGTATTCTTCTCAGAAATATTGTTACATACTCATGTAATCTGGGACCAGCAACAATGTGATATGAATTAGCTGAAACTAACCAGAACAGCAGAAATAACAGCTCTTAGTGTGTGATTCATTACTGAACAGCTAAAAAACCCAGTTGCTCACAATTAATACATATTTTGTAAAATAGTTTAATGCCTTGAAATAAAAAAAAAATATGGATCTTAGAAAATAGTTAGAAGGCAACTATCACTATTTTTGGCAAAACTATTATACGAAAGACACTTAAACTATGAATACAGCTTTAGTTGTGGCTATTCATGCATTGTGCAATCAGGAGCAACAGTTTAACACCACTCAGGAAGCCTGCTCTATTGGGTATTATTTATGTTTAAGTTATGTCAAAAAATTGGTTATGATAACCCAAGTTAAACATACATTTATCTTACTTTCTATTTGCCGAGTTACTGTAGCATCTGTCATTATTTACACGGCATAGCAGTAACAGAGTAACTATCATTTTTACTGAGCAATGTATGTCTTTTACAAGACAGAAGAACATTAGATTGGCCAGAGGGATGCATAATTTTGGGATTTTGCATTCACAACATTTTTGTATGTTTGTACATGTTTATGTAAAAACTCCTCTTTTTGTTATTTCCCAGATGAATATTCATGATGCGAATAACTGTTCTAGCTGATGATAATAATAATCTCAAATTGTTCATCACCACCTATTGGCTGGGATTTCGTAAACTGGTGATGTTAAGCAGTCTGATTTTGCCCAGAGTAGATTAAGGACAGTTTGCCATTTGCCAGTTCTGGTAAAATCTGGCAAAGAAATGGCAGGAAAAATGAAAAAACAAAAGAGGGGATGCCACCTTTAACTAGCCAAACTAGATCTGGCAGAGACTATCTATGGGCTTAATCTGAAACAAGTTCTTAAAATATACTTCATTATGTTTAAAATAGATAATTTTGACATTACTGAGTGGCATATATTAGCTTGCAAAGAGAACAAAAATATAAAATGGGCATGTAGCTGCACATGGAGATAATTACGAATTTTCTCCCACTTCTTTCTGCTTGGAAATAAGACTGAAAAATTAATATCAGTGGAAATTAAAATTAGTGCATCAGAAATAGGTAGAATTGCAATATTTAGTGACTAGAGATTCAGAGGAAAATATATGCTTATTCTGTTGACAGACAATAAACAATTGGCCGTCTTTGATTTTGGCTCTTCATTTCCAGGAAACTTTCAATTTTTTTCTCTTGCAGTGCTTTAGATTTTTTTTTCATTAAGACTTATAAATCTAATTTTGCTAAGGTGTCCCTAAGGACTGACATCTGTCCCTACCTAAGCAAGCAGCCAACTGTGATCCAGTGACAGCAGAAACCAAAACTAACTTCATGCAAAACTGATATACCTTTGCTATGTTCTTTTCTCCTCCCTGCTCATGACAATGCAAAACAGCGTTAATTATCATAATCTTTAAAAAATTCTTGTTTCTTTAGAGATTTTGTTGTAATGGAGGTCTCTTTCTGGGTTCTGAAGTATTATTGCAATAGAAACTAACTTATTTTACTTAATAAAATTTGTACCAGACTGCTGAGCACTCATTGATGAGATCCAAAGGAAGGGATATTTTGTGAGTTAAAGACACAAGAGATCAGAGGAAGGATGCTACTGATACTACCAAGTAAGTGTTTACCTGCTCTGGGAATTATATGGACTGTATTTTTATATAAATATATCATTTTAATATGCCAGGAAAGAGCACATTCATCATAAGCACCAGGGCCTCTTAATAAATTCTGAATGACATATTAAATAAAAGGACATTACTAGATGACACTGCCAGATTTATTAAGTGTGGAAAAGACTTAAGAATCTCCATAAAGATTATCACCTCCTCAGTCCCCTCCAACCATTCCAAGTCTTGCCTCTCTTTTCACAGCCAGGAAGAAACTTTGGCAAGAGGCAGCAGACACTAAATAAAATGGAAAGGGTTGTCTGGAGTAAGCTAGGAATGGACACATTCTTACCTCTCCTGATGGGAATTTTATTTTTGTCTCCAGCAGAAGTTATTATTTTTCCTAAAAAAGGTAAATCTGATTGATAAGCAAAAGGACTATTCAAGAGGACTGCTGCTATGATTAACCATTTAAAATCAGTACAGAATGATAACGCTTTATTCATTCTGCAGAAAAGGTCCTGCTGAACAGACCCATTTCACTGTGAATTTAGCTAGTGTTTTTGCCCCTCCTGAAGTAGTGACTTGAAGATGAAGCCCAGTATTTCCATTATTTACTGCCCACTTTACAGACTTCAGTGGGAGCTCTGAGACTGCAGTGAAGGCAGACTCTAGTTTTAAAACACACTGCAACCATTATTTGAATTACATCTCCTTTTAAGTTCATTATTTCTTACTTGAGTCACATGCTATATGTGTCTCACTCTTTGGATTTGCCATGTCCTCTGAAGAAAGGCTGCCTCTTACTTGTAGTGCAAGAAGGTCATGCATTTCAATCAGTCTACAGTTGAGAACAGAAATTATGGCTTGGTGACATTTACTCTTTTTAGTTTTGACTGCAGTCCTTGAATGGTGTGCTAGCATGGAATACCACATTTTTTTCATGCTAGTGCATAACCACATACCTTTAGTCTGAGATAATTTCCTCTAATCACTAAAATAAAAGGTTAATGAAGAGCTATTGATTAAGTCTCAAACTAAAAATGAACTTTCAGGCTCTTTTCTTTCAAAGCAAGTGATTTCTCTTGTTCTTCTGGTAACAGAAGAAAAGTCCTGGCTCCTTAAATGTCATAAACGTAATCAAGCTGTCATCCTACTGCTTGTGGTAACAAACACAGAAAATGCAATAGAGACAGCTTTGCACTGCAGATTAGCGGGGTCCATTTAGTCTGAAAGGCCATTTGTGCAAGTCCCAGCTGAAGCATAAGGCATCTGGGAAATGTGTTTACAGTGACTTGAGAATCCTTCTTTTCTCACTGACTTCTTGTGAAAGCCCTAGATGAATCACAGGCTGCAGTCTCACTTCAACCTGAGAAAATACTCTTTTTGAAAGGAGAGTTAATTGCTTACTCAGTTTGAAGGCCATAATGGGAAGATCAGTGTTCAAGTAATTATTGGGTATTGTATGTTTGGAAGTACTCACAGAACTGTAAAACTTTTATTGTTATCAGGGGAATTTTATGTCGTGTGAACGGGAGGAGACACCTCAGCTTCAGGTTAGAGCTCTGCCTGTGGTCCACTGCTGCAACTAGTGACCCCACGAGAGTATCAGATTAGCCAGGTCTAGAGAAGATGATGGCCTGGTGAAGGACAAACATCTCATATTGTTATCCAAGAAGCAAAGCCTGTTGCAACTGATTTCACCTTGTCCACGACATGACCAAGCTCCAACTTGGACAAATTTATCTGGGACTGAAGAAATGGAGGCCTACTGCTAAGCCTTGTCCTGGCTATCCCCACAGGGCTGCTGCTGACAATAACCTACAGGAAACGTCATCCAGTATCCAGCTAGGTCTGACTGACCATGCTTGGATGCAGACGAAATCAACGGGAGCATTACTGTTGACATGAACACCATTTAGTTCTAAGAGCACGGTGCAAGGCAACCACGCAGACTGCAAGCCATGGTAATGGAAACTCCACCTGCACCTTGTGGATCTGGATGGTGTATGGGAATACACTCCCCACAGAAAGTGGGTGCAAAGATCCGCTTTCACACAAAATGTTCTTCCCACCCTGCTCAAAATGCACTGTATGATAAAGGCATTGAGCTAATATTTGCACAGAAAAAAGAGTTACAGCAAACTATGCAGCTGTCACAGTCTATTTGTATCTCAAACTTACAGGACAAGGTATTCTGTAAATTAAACTTTATTCTGTGACTCATTAAGAAAGAAAATGAATAAACATGTCAAGGGATGAATCCCCTTTGTACAGACTAGTCTTAATACATGAATTCACTAATTCTCACCTAATTCATGACCTGTAACTTACGTGCCTACACGCAAACTATTACCTAACTGAGTAAGGGTGGTAGAGCTCATCTTTCCTTCCCTGCCAATGTGTGGGCATCCCATGTACCACACTGGGAACCACAAAAGCCTCAGCAGTCTGGCTGCCGTTGGATGCACTTCAAAAGTCTTTTGGCTAAGCTGATGTATTTATACCTTCCAGCTTGGAAGTTGGGTCTATGCCATTTCCATAAGTTGTGGATTCTGAAGAAACTGCCAGACAATCAACGTAAGGATGATGGCTGCAGGAGACAGCAAGTTGCAGGTGATAGCGGCTGCATAATGACCTTTAGCCCTTCCTGGCCATCACGTCCTGCCTATGTGTTGCTGTCACGTGGACCTAATGGCACGGCTCCCCATGTACTTTGGGCCTTAGCATGAGCTGGGTGTTACCCAAAACCTGAACAGGAGTTAAGTGAACAGTCACAGACAGCCTACTTCAAGAAGACAAGAATCAACGATTCCAAACTTCATAAGCTTGCCAAGTGGCCTTGGACAAACCACAGCACTTTCCTTGTCCACTGATAAAATATAAAATGGGGAATATTCTCCTACTACAACATGCAATGGTGTTGACTGTAGGGACCTTCACATCCAAGTGGCTCCACCAGGTGCTAGTACAATAAGACTAATTATTTGTTTTCAATAGTAATTGCTTTTGCAGTGGCATCCGCTTTGGAGCTCTGAGAATTGCTAGACCAAATTCAGCCATGGTGTAAGTGGGAACGATCCCTCTTGATTTCAGTGGAATTTGAATGTTTATGCTATGGCTGAATTTTACTTCTTCTGCTCATAACCAAGTCAAACACTGACTGAGATTTTTTTATAACTGGATCTACACTTTGATGCTAGAAAAGAATCTTAGTTAGATAAACAACACAGTGAACTTTATCATACTTTCTCTGGGGTCTTTGCTACCCTTAGATCAATTCAATTCTCATACTTCTATAAACTGTTCTCAATCAGTGCTTGAGGTAGGACTCTGGGAAAAATAGATATATTTATCTTGGAACAGTGACACACCCATGAGGCTCTCAAAGATTTCACATTTTGTGGTCTTTGCTTTGGCGCAGCATCTCTGATGCAAATGCAGAAGTAACAAAACAGAGGCACAAGCATACTCAGAGTTCATAATTTTCTTAAAATTGCATAAGCATTCAGCCCACACTGCTTGGCAAAAAGACTTCTGCTGACACCAGCACCTGGGTGGCTTTAAAGGCAGTACCCCCAGTCTCCTCTGAGGATCCTAAAAACAGCCTAGCTTCCCAGCTTTTGTCGCATGAAAGGTAAGGCAAGGGTAATCCCAAGGTGCATAGGCATACAGGCACACTGTGTGCTGCTAAGCTGCAAGACAATGCAATAGCATCTCCCAGTGAGTCAGCTGAACCATGTCCCCCAGCCACACTGCATGTGAGTGCAGCACCTGCACTTCACATCCAGGGCTCTTCCAAAACCTTTTCCAAACCCAGTCCCCTGATCTTACCAACTGTCTAGTAACTTAAAGAAGGATGAGGAGGATGGGGCTGAAGCCAATCACCACAACTGGCAAACTTCTTATGGTTTCCACCTTGGCAGCAAAGCTGGAGGCAATTCCTCTTACCCGCTTCTAAACAGGAATGAAGTATCTGGGCCTGACTTTCTCATCAGCTCAGCAGCAGCTGTGGTGGGTAGGAGACAATCCAGACCTCAAGGCTTGGAGGTAGGCTATGACTTTACTTCTACTCAGCCTGTCTAACAAGATATGAGGCATTTTGCCCCACTTCTTCAGTAAAATTCTCTCCCTGTTCTGCTAGGATGTCTCCCGCCTCGGCAGAGCAACTTTCCTTTTACAAGAAGTGGCCGTAATATAATTTGTTATCATAACTAATCTATCTGTCCATCATTCTGTCTACATACCTCCCTACCTCTCTTCTCCCCTATATTCTGAGCTTTTCTAAGTCAGGATTTGTATCTTCTTCACATTATGGTACATTGTATATGTCTGTGCAATATACTTTCTACCAAACAATTGACATTCAGCTGTGACCCACTGATGATGTTCCTTGTAGGACACAGCAAGCCTAGGGAAGTAATAAAAAAAGTGTTAGTTTTCTTCCTGTGGTAAAATCTTCATGTCTTCAAGTCCTGGCAAGATGGTTCTCAACTCCTGAAAGAGATGCTGCCAGACAAACTCCGTCCTGGTGTCATCCTAAATACTCCACTGGAATTATGCCAGGACCAGTTTCTCCCTTTATACTTGAAGATTTACTGCTGTGAAGTATATATCAGATATTTGTCTCACAGATAGAAAGACAGTATATTTTTAATACTATAAAATAGCAAGAAGCTTTTTACTGTGCACTGCATTCATATGCATATCTTAAAACCTTGCGGCACAGGGTATATTCACCGTTGCCTTTGACTGTAAAGGGATCAGGATTTCTCCCACAGTGTTTGAGTGGAAATAAAATGGCTGCACAAAAATAAGTGACAAGATGGAGGGAATATGAGAAAGAAATAAATATCTAATGAAAACCTTTGAAGCTGTTGACTGATATTGGTTTTACTAATCTGAAACAATATGGGCACTTGTTTGTCTAACTGGAGCACATTTTCATTTTTGTTTCTATACACTCTTGTTAGACGAAATACAGTAAAGCTTAATGACGATGATTGCTAGAGACTTTTGCCCACTGTTAACTGGGAGGAAAGGAGACTTAAGGCAGGCTTACAGCACAAGCTACTTAGCAGTGAAGAGCCACCCAAATTGGTATAACAGTTTTTCACATTGAAAAAATACAGAGCAGTAACAGAGTTCCTGTCCTTACCCCGAGCCAGAAGCTGCAGCTCTCTGTGGGAGGCACATACGTAGCTGTTGGAAAATGGCTCTACTGTTTTCTTTTGAATAGCTTTTCACCAGGTGCAGATGCCAGATGCACGACCTTCTGCACTACAGAAAGCTCTGGATCACTTCTGTCGAGCAGGGACTTTTACACATGAATATCAATATTCAAAGTAGATCTCAGTGTTTCAGCTCTCCCTAGGAAATGAAGTCCGTGAGCACTCCAGTGAAAAAGGAAGAAGCGACAAGAGGGACACTGCAGACGGTCTGCGAGTTCATGTTTCACTGCTAATTTGGAAGGCAGTTTGTTAGTAGCGATGGCTGGACCGAGAGATGTGATTTAACAGTCTGAGCGCAGAACTAGAAAATATAAATCTCTAATTTGGCTCTGATGATACATCATTTTCTTGTGGTCTAAGCCAAGTAACTCAATGTTTCTTCACCTGTAAAATGGGGATACTAGAATATATTTTGCAGGGCTATATGGAGGGCTTATTAGCTTAAGTTTCTAAAATATTTCACAGATAAAAGAACAGAAGATACCCTTTAAAATTATAGACAGATGCTCCAGTTTGGGTGAGGTCCTGATATTTTGATGCTTTACCTATATTTATTTACATTTAATTTAAAAATTTTTGATCTTACTAAATTTCATGAAAAATGTTATTTGAAAATTGTATTAAAAAGTCCGCCAGATTCCTCTGCAACACAATGATGTATTTTCTTTTCCCCAAATGTTTCACAGATCCTGTCTTTTTTTCTTTTGCTGCTGACATTTGTTCCTCCATTTTTCCTGAGACTCTCCTTTTTTTTTTTTTTTCAGATTTTTTCCTTTTCTCTTTTTATATTTTTGTAAAAGATTCTCATATGTATAAGTTTTTATTTACATCAGGATGAAGCTGAATTCAGTTTCACACTGTCCAGGATATGTTCAGCTCAGGCAAGCCCCAATACACCTGACAGCCCTTGTTATTGTTGTTACAGTCTTGTAAGCAATTACCCTGAGAAATACTGCCAAATCACTCAGAATCCTACACAGATTAAGAGCTGTAGTAACTATCAGAGAGGCCAGTTGAATATTAGAAGGGATTTTGGAATCGATAAGGTGCAATGACTTAAATCAAAAATGACTTCTAAAAATCAAACCTGTTTTGAGGATGGAAACTAGGTTTGATCTTAAATTTATTTTTCTACAGTTATTCACTATTTTCAACTCTAAGGAAAAGGGTAGTACTTATTGCTGTATCTCCTTTGAAATAGGTGGGGATTGCACTGAAAAGGTAGCTGCAATATCAGTCATTTAGATTTAGAGCACAAAAGGTTGAAAAATGGAAGGCTACAGTAGCATCTCAATGTCCATGAATAAGAGCAGAGAATAGGAAGAGGCTTCAGGTTAGATGTTTTTATACTGCATTAATCGCCTAATATGGAAAGCATTTTAAGAATAACCTCTTAAGACTGAAAACAGTATAGAAGCAAAAATACCATGCAAAGCAAGATTCAGATCACATACTGCCATGTAATTAGTAAAATATCCCTGATTATCCCTACTCTAGTAACATTCTTTAAATGCTCAATGTTACAATTTCTCCTTATTCCCCTCAAATACTCTGAATACATGATTCGAAATAAGACCACAATTTTGTTAGGAACTATAAAGTAAGCACTTGGGAAGGTGTATAATAATTTACATATACTGGGCTACATTTGCTTTCTACTGTGGCAGGTGGCAGAACTTCTATTTCATCTCAGTAAGAAAATGATTCAGTCTTGCTAAATAGCAAATGAAAGCGCTCGTGTTCATTTATTTAATTTGTATCAGTTTTTCATCTGAGCTATTGACATCTTGTTCTGCTGTAAGAAAAATACCAGATTCTGTTTTAATAGAAGGCTGCATCCAAGTGGAATTCTGTTTAAAAGGTGTCAGAATCAGAAATCCTATTTTAAATAGGGGCAAGAAGCAGGTCTGTTAAGTCTTCTAGAGAACAAATTAACAAGTGGGAATGATTAAGCCAGAAATGACTTGGTGTTCTAATTGAAGAAGTCATGCAGCATGATGTCACCCCCTGTTATTAGTATTTAATTGCTTTCAGAGAGAGCTCAGTGTGCCTCTCTTCTCTCTCCCACAAGAAAACACTTGCAGCATTTAAAATGCATCAAGTTATAGAAGAATGTTGCTGTTTGCACACACTTGGTCTGTTTTAAGTTCATGTAATTAAATTAGCTAAATAAAAAACACAGAGCTGTTTATAGGCTTAGCTTTGGATTTTTTTGTTTTATGCACCCAGGTCTGTTTCCAGTCTCACTGGCTGGTTTAAGGACTATTCTGGCAGCACGTCTAACAAAGAATGGTCACATCTCATGACTGCACCTGGTTTGCTGAACTGGTTATTTGCATTTTTTTGGGCAAAGTGTCAGTGTAGAAGGGTTATTATGTTATAGACACTGAGAGGGAGAGGAGAGATATTCAAAATCTTTTTGTCATCAAAGTGTTGGGACAGATGAATTTAACTTTTACATTAAAGCCAAGCAAAAGCTTTACTGTGTGTTTTTATCAATTGCAGATCATTTAGCCTGCATCAAATTATCTGAGTAGAACTATATATACACTACAAAGAAAGACTTAAATAAATGACATTTGAAGGAGAGCATTACAGACTGCAGACTAGTTTCTACTTCTTGCTCATACAGGTAGCCCCCATCATGGCAGTAGGAAGTACTGAAGCATCATTACTCTGAGAGTTTTATCTAGCTTGTATTCTACATCTCTGATCACTCCTTTCATACACATACCATGTGTTTTCACTAATTCAATAATGCTATTGTTCAAGAAAGAAATTTTAAATAGTTGAGATTTAACACAATTTTTATGGACTTCTCATTTTTTCATCACTATGTCTTTCTCTAGATGTTTGCAAAATTATCACCCTGAGAAATTGCTATGCACTCTCAGCATCTCTTCCTAATAATTTTGAAAAGCATGTCCAGATCATGTTTTCTACTGGACCAGTTGCGAGGTTGAAAAATACATGTCTTAAGCACCGCTGTAAGGGACAGGACCCTGTGGCTTTTGTCCCACTTTTTTCTAGCTACATTCCAGCTTCAGAAGGGGAAAAAAAATGTCTCACTTGGGCTTTCTGAGAGAAAAGATATGCCTGAGGGTTCCTCTCTCTCTAACATCCAGTAGATGAAATATGAGGGAGGGGGAAAAATGTTCTTTTTCTCCAGACATGGGGATTGGTGTCCCACCTTGGGGCAGCCTGCCACAGAGTTTTTTCTGTCTGACAATTATTCTTGCTACCTAATAAGCTTAAGTTAAAAAGGAGAAACAGGTAAAACACCAGAAGTGCAAGAAAAGAAACCTTTGTTTCCCACCCTCGTGTTCAGGCGATGGGTCTGAAAATAAACTCCCTATCCCCCTGCAGGGGCTAATTCCTTCCAACCAATGACATTGTGTTGGTTTCTCTTGGTTCTGCCAAATGAAAACTGAATACAATGTACCTCAAATGAACGAGTACCAAGTAAGCCATTAAAAACTGACTGAACCAGAACTGCTTTTTGATCGCTTTCCAGTTCTGGATGGATCTCAAAACATTTTGCTATGTAGTTGCCTGTCCTTAGGTATGCTTATGCTACATCACCATGAAGTTACAAAGTGGGAGATATAACTGAATAAGTTCTCAGAATAAGATACATAAAACTATAAATTACAAAGTTCATGAAATGAAAGAAAAGTCTTTTTTGTAGAGGAACCTGACGGAAATCCAAAAGCTTTGCTGGGGCCCAGTGTCCAATTTATTTACCTCCCCTATGAGGTTGGCTCAAGGCTAGTTCTGAAACGGTGCAGCTGTGTAACCTGGGATCAGACTGCTGTGAAAAAGCAGTGAGAAGCAACACTGGGGCTCCCTGATTTGCTTGGGAACTGCAGATATGGTCAGGCAGTGGATCTTTGAACTATACTGCAGCTGTGCCAGTGCTTGGCCATGTACTTTGCTGATTCAGTCCCTGACCAGCCTTGACTTCATGGTTTGACTTCAGACCTGTCTGATCACTGTGAACTTGCCTGGTGACCTCTGGACTCCTGGCCGATGAGGTTACCAGCATCAGAACTGCTCTGCTTTTCCTGTGCCGGGCCCTTGTCTGTAAAGCCACCACCGCACCTGCCTTGCTTGCTGTTGCTTTCAGTTCTGGGCTTGCCTTCCCATATGGAGACACCCAGTCCTGCTGATCTCTGACAAGCTGTTTCCTCTTGTTAAGCATGCATGGGGTTTTTTTTGTTTTAAATGAGTCTACTACAAATAGGCCTTCTATTCATAATAGACCTTCTATAATGAAGGGAGGAAGATAAACTCAAACGAAAACTTATGCCAAGAAGTCAGAGAAACTGTGTACTGTAAACATGCCTCTGACTGGTCTAAAGATCAGTGGTATAAGAATATTATCTGTGTGCATAACGTTTTTATCTAGCTAATACAGTCCCTTATGAACACACAGCTTTTCTTAAAAAAGACATTTATTGAGTAAAATTTTTGTGTACATAAATACCTTGTTTCTGTCTTTTGGCCTTTCCCCTTACCTTCTTTCAGACTCAGAACTTCACTGTTTGCTATTCAAATCCTGCTCTGGTTATACTACACCACATCCTCTCTGCATGGAGACTGATTCAACTGCCTTGTGCTAAGCAGACTTTTTTATGTTACACTTCCAGGCAATTTGTGGCACATGAAGCTTTGTCTTCAAAGAATGAGGTTTATAATATTTATGAGAAAAAACATCACAGGTTAGAAGAACATTTCCATTTTAAGATTATTTTCCACTCCTTTTTTTCTAGAGAAATCCTAGTGTCATAGGCTTCCCCTCCCCCCCAGCCCAGTTGACGTGACATCTTCAAGATCCTTATTAAAAATGTTTGAAGGCAATCAGTTAAATCTTCTATACTAGTGAGGACTAGATCTACTCTCAAGAGGTCTATTTTTATACAGAAGTTTAAGAGCTTTCCATATTGTTTTTTATTATTGAATAAAATAATGGTGCAAATATTGTTTTAATTAAGCACCACTTTCAGAAGTGAGCCCTATTACTGCTTTATGTTTGTCACACGATGGAGACATGAAGACATTCTGTACTTCTAACAGCAGGTCTATAAAAGATCAGGGCTCCACTGGCTGTCCTGTTTCCTATCATCACGATAACGGACACTTCAAGAGCTGACTGTCGATGTGGTATATTACTGTAATGGAGACATTTTCTAACATAATAATATACTGTACATAATGAGCAACCAGAGAAGCTGGGCAAGAGTCAGAGAAAGGGAGTAGAATATAAAAAAAAAAAAAAAAAGAAAGAAGGGATTTGGCTTTTCTTTTATATGGTAAAGTACCATTTTATACTTTTTGCCACAGTGTTGCTAAAAATTCATCAGGCAACATGGGCAAGATACGTAATAGTCACCATGAATTTGTTAGCAGAGATTGGACATTAGAAATGAAGAAAGGAAGGCTGAAATCAGTGAATTATTAAGTAGCATTAAATCACTCTCCCTCTTATTACATTTATGAACACAGCAACAGAGCTTTTAGTATCGTTAGTACAGGAGAAACATCTGACAGCCATTAAAAGTCTACACTAGTATATTAACAAATGTTCAGCCTCCATGGAAATACACCAGTGTGAATGAACTTGTCACAGCCTTCGGGAGCTGCACATAGGTGATGACAAAACTTGATTTTTTCAGTATGGAAATTATATTCAGAAAACGTATCCAAACGACTTAATCAGTAGTAGGCGTAGGGCGCGCAGGACAGCAAGCTGTATTACAGGAAAAAGACGGCATATCCTTTTACAGCTGATAAAATGCGCACAAAGATAGGCACTGTGAGTCACAAGACAGTGAAGGCTGCTGTCAGTAAGAGCTGTGCTCTTTACTGGTTGGTTCCCAAGCTTTAAACCACCACTTCTGGAGCTGTTCTTTAAATTTTTCCAAGGCGCTCACTTTGGGGGCAAGTGATTACTTAAGAAGTAGCTGAAGCAATGCCTTGGAGAACTGGTTTATTTTGCATGAACGTAACAGTTCCCACCATTCAAGAGATAATGATAAAGAATATGAAAACTTCCAAGAATGGACAAACAACTGAGTTAGTTATACAATGAGTCATACACAAGCAAATCCTAAAAACTTCCCCAGAATTTTTCATGAGAGTATGAATGACCGTATATGTTAAGATATATAGTAGTGTGATCTAAATATATGTAACAAGCATTATTTGTTTTACTGATAAGCCTTTGCATTATGTCATGTCACCACTGAAAACAAGATTCTCTTCAAACCTATTCGGCTCAGCTAATCCTTCAACTCAACTGCAACAGTTGTCTTAACTCAGGTTTTTTTCAGGTCCCTCTGTCTAACTGGAAGAACCAACTGCATGCCTTAAGTGTCTAGCAAATCTGGTTCTTCTAGATGAGCGACAGTAACAAAGTGAGGTCTTTAAATCCTGTGCTGGGGACCTGAGAGAAGAAAATCTCAGGTACTTTAGTTTGGTAATCCTAAGAAAACAATTTTCCTGCTGCAAAAATATCCACATTTTGGTAACTTTTGATGCCGATTGTCATCTTGGGAAGTATACTGTATGTTCTTTTGATGCCATACACTGCAGAGCATATCGCCTGTTTCCTGCATGCATGGAAATCACAGCAGCAAGCTAGCCAATACAAAAGTAAGGAACCAACAAATGTACCAGACCTTCCTACTAACTGTCTGGAATAAAGACAACCCAGAGAAGGGAACAGCGACTTCTTTTTTCAAATATTGTCATGACTGAGGCTCATAAATGCCTACTAGTAGAGGAGAGATAAATGGGGTATTACAACACACCCTACTTAGAGTGGAAAGCATTGATCAGTGACAGCAGAATTCAGCAGTTGCTGTCAACCACAAACTAATTGCACTTTACTACTCTATACAGCTGTACAAAAATAATATCCCTTACTGAAATTCCTATCCAAATCCTACCCTACTGTGTTGGATTTTTCACTTCTCAGTGGTTGTGTTTGAGCTTTCTGAGACATGAGTTCTCTTACACCAAAAAAATGCCTAAGATGCTCAGAGTTTTGTTAATGAAAAGGCGCAAATCTTTGTTGTAGGTTCTTGGTACATGTAAGGCAGGACTCATGGTATTCTTGACTCCTAGAGAGAACTCCCTCCCCACTTAAACCAAAAGGTAGTCATGTCAAATTCTTGCTCTTCATATACAATCAGATATCACTGCAGTAATCAGCACTAGTTAACTAAGAATTTCATATTTTTGAGCTGGCTTTCTATCAGTAAACAGGCTGCTATTTTACAATAAAGTTCTCACTGACTTTTTGGAAAATGGGAATGCTAGTACATTCAGTTTTCCTTCAGCATCTGTATCAATTTTACTACCTTTTTCTTTCACTTAGGATTCTGAAAATTCTTCCGTTACTTTACATGACTTTTTCTCTTACAACTTTCTCTTCAGCTTATGTGACATTTACATTCCTGTGAAGACTAATTTGAAGTGAACACTGTGTACTACCTCCTCTCTCACAGGGGGCTGGTGTGTTTCGTGTGACATCTCTCGTTGGCTTCCTGCATTCAGCAAAGAGCACCCAAGTTCCCTGGCTTAGAGAAACCATGAAGTTTGGTATGGCCAAACTTGGTATCTCCCATGCTACAAGAAGACAGAGAAATTCTGTTTGTTTTACCCCTAGCTTCAAGTCTTAGTTAAGTATTTTACCTAACACTGGAGAAGCTTTAGCAGGAAGGATGGAAAGTCCCAATCCCTCTATAACATGCTGGCTATTGCAGGTCCTATGCTCAGAGATCTTTCTCTCTTCTTCTGGGCATTGCTTTAGGAAACCCAGATACCCAAAACCAGAAAAAGAATTTCCAAGTGTTGGAAAGGTATTTAAAAATTAAGCTTTGCAGCAGTCAATGTGCTGTCTCTGACACTGCTAGAAAACTCAGCGCAACAGGGCGTTTACTCTTTCAAAAGGCTGGTGAAACTGTTGTGTTCTGTTGCATGCACAGCTCTGCTGAGTTTTGACTGTGTCAGGGAAAATGTCCTCTGGAAATCCACTTTGGTCATGATTCCCCTGCCCTATCCCTCTTAGCTTAGCCCATAGCAAACCACATGACAACATCCCTTTGAGTCTGGTGAGAGATTTGCTTGACTAGAAGTTTTCTAAGAGTGCTGAACCCTTTGTGATTTCTGCTTATTTTCATGCAAGCATTCTGAAGGGAAAAAAACAAGTGTTTTTTGTTGGTGTTCTCAGTAAATGTTTTTGCTGTGAAAATCATTATACTTTTCTGAGGGTTTGGATATGCATGAGTAGTATGCTTCATAGTCTTTGAAAAGTCAATAAAAACAAAAAAGAAAAACACAAAAGAAAACACACCACCTAATGAAATCTCTATAGAAGTCAAATCTATTTACACAAGGGAAAAGAAGAGAGTTACAAGACATTATCTTCCTTGTATTTTGATACAGGTTGGTGTCTTGTAAATACATAATCTTTCTATGGCAGTTTTCTTCCAACGACCGCCGGCAGTACAGGCTTTGCTAACACCACTTTCTACATATGGTAAAATCATGTTCATCAGTTCTTTAACTACTTTTAGCTGCTGGTGACCAACGAGCACTTTCCTCTTTACAAAGCTGATCAGGTCAGCAGGTGTTATATGGTGTTAATGTGGAAAAGAAAATCTCCCTCCTTCTGCTGACATATTTTTGGGAAGTAGGTTGATTTGTGCTTGTGGGTGATGCCTGACATTTTGCCAGAGAGTGACAGCTGATAATTGTGCTTTTCCTGGAATCATCTCATTCATCCAGTAAAGGATGAGACACTTTTCCAACATGTTGTGCTAAAACCAGATACCATCCACTTGCACTATATATAATGCATATGGTGTTCTCAGTAAAGGTTTACTGAGAGGGAAATAGAAGAAAGTATCTCTATACACTTTTATATTCCCCCATCTACCCATGTATTTATAAAGAACTTTAATCTTGCCTTGAAAACTAAAATGTATCTGTTGGCCTTGCAGGCACCTTGTATGCATATGAGGTCCATGTATAAGTCTGTAACAACTGTCCACACAGCTTAAAAATGCTCACTAGAATTCCCTTTTAAGTAAGTCAAACCTAAAATACTTAACAGTAGTTACAGATTACAGCGAACCAGCTCCTGAAACCTCTGGCACCACATAGACATAAATCTATCCATGGGCTTTGAGATCCCATTCAAACTGAAACTGTTGAAATTCAGCTGACTGTCAGGTCATTTTAATGTCTTTCCTATGAAATGAACAAGAAATATGGAAGTAATTAATCCTGACTACGAGGTAAGGATGTTTCTCTGGACAGGAATTATAAACAGCATGGTCCAAAAGCCTGAGACAAAGGTGACTGTAGCAATTAAACCTGTTTGAAACTTTGGTTTCAAAAGTCTACCTCCCCAAAATTTGGCGGGAGTGTTTTCTCCCTTTCAGGGGAATCCATGTTACCCCATAGATCTGGAGTGCCTGGAAAAGCTTGCAGGTAATACCAGTGACCCCACAGCTTCTACTCCATTGTAAACTCTCTCTTTTGTACAAATTCATTTGGAAGCAATGACAAGGACGGTTACATTACCTAGGTTTCAGAGCAGACTAGGAACAAAATGAGCTGACAGAAAACCTTTTCTGCTTTTGGGGAAGAAAAACATCTCTGTGCTAAAATTATTATATTTTCGTGAAAGACAGGAGCATTCTAACCAGAGAAAAACAGAATGAGGTACTCTGCTAAGATTAAATTCTCCAAGACAGACAACAGCCTAAGCCTTGTCCACAGGTACTGTCTTAACAGTGTGGGTCCTTACAGTATTAAGAAAAGTTATTAACAAAGTCTTGAGAAACAGATGACATGGGCAATGCTAACTGGAGCTAGATTGCCTCTGACATCTCTGATACCTCATTACAACTCTGTGGTGGTACCTCTGCAGTATGTTGTGTACTACTATACACACAGTGATACCACTGCTTCCAATACAGTTCGCACTGTCTCCTCTTTCTTTTGACTTCTGTGTGACATCGCAGCTGGAAACCACCAGCAGAGGCTCTTGTACCACCACCGTGGACATGTAACTATGTGTCCTATCCTCTCACATTGACCGCCAGCTACTACATAGCTTTCCTGCACAGGACATGTCCAGTAACTGCCATGCTGTATTGCCAGATGTGTCCCAGCCTTTCCAGGTACTTGCCTGGCCCTGCATTTCATGGGTTTGCAGAGGCATTGTAATTCCTGCTACGACCCATGATTTTTCCACACAGCTTTTTTTTTCCTTTCTTTTGAGCCAAGCAAAGTAAAACAGTAGCCATGTGAACTGCTGGGAGACTTCCCAATGGCGAGGCTCCAACTGCAGCACCTTGCAGAAATAATGCAGACTCAAGCTAGAATTGTTGCATTTAAGACCAATTCTAATGATACACATTTTTTGTTCACAATTATTTCAATAGAAACAACATTAATTTTGTCTCCTGCCTCTGACACAGCACACAGAAGTCCTCGTGAATTATCTTAGACGCAGGCATCCCTGCTCAGTGAGAGCTGTTCTACATTTTTGCTCTGAACCCCCAGTTTTCAGTTCAGAGAATACTTATTGTCTGTGTTAGACATGAAAGAGACATCTTAGACATCAGTATTTTAGATCAAGGTACACTCACAATGACAATAGATGGCAACTTCTAACTTTCATCATCTGCTTTCAATTTTCTCTACTTCTTCATTATATTTCATAGATGGTTTGTGAACGTGAGTGCTTGAAGTGCTCTGTCTGGCTAAACAGAATTTCGTCATACTGAGAACTACAAAAAGTGATGGTCTGTCTCACAAGTTTCAAAAGAGTGAGAAGTGCTGCCTGATGAGGGGTAATGGTGATTTGTAACTGATTTTTGAGGGAATTCAGATACAAGCTTTTCCCTGTGTAAACACAGTGACAGTTACATCTATTTTAGCCTGTGCACGTAAGCACGTAACTCTCTGATCTTATTCCACAGAAGACTTCTGCACAGCAAGTGGAGTGGAGGACTCCCTGAGGCTGGAGAGGAAAGGCAGGTCTCACAGCTTTTTGAAAACATCCCAAAACCTTTTCAGCACACAAACAGTTGGTGATTTCCTGGCCGATAGCATGCTGGTCCTTGTGTTCATAGTGAACCAATCTTTACTTGCTGGTAAAACAGCAGTGTGTTGTCTGGACTCAAAATTATCAGACAGCGGGACTTTGCCTTCTCTGCAGACACAGCTGAGCCTGCAAGATGGTCTCTAATGCTTTTTTCCTCCAAGTACGAACAATTTAATTTTCTCTAGATGATTGACTATGACACAGCTTGCTCATAAGTAAGACATAAAATAGTTATATTATATGAGGTGTGTCTAGGATCTGTCATGGTTTATTTCTAGACATTACTGGGCCTTTCTAGGTAATGGCCTTGTCCTGCACTTTGGAAGACTGCAGAGACACAGTAACTCAGTGTGATTCTTCTCCACACTACCTTTTTCCTTTCCTCTGAATGAAGAAAGCAAAATAATGCAGCACGAAGCCTGTAAGTTACTTTCATCCTGAACTGTTCTCAGGTTCTTCTGGACACACAAGGCTGTTTTTATTCCATTTTTATGAGTGAATTTGCTATACCATATTAGAAAGATGTCTTTCTTTGAAATGGTTAATTTGTGGGCTTTTAGCAATTAAATAAAAATAATCCTTGAAGGAAAGAGAGTTTCAAGCAACCACAATGTGGACTTTGAACCTGAATGTCAGTTGAACATAATCCTCAGCAGTATCTGCACTGCAGAAATGACAGACAGTAAACAGAAATTACTCCAAAGGAGGAGTCCCCCAACCCACTTTAAAAAGCTGGAAACAGAATCACAACATTTAATCTCTTTTGGTTTGGGTCACAAAGAAAAGAGCCAATGTTAAAGTTTTACGAAACCAGCTCATGATCTGTCCATACATCGCACAATCTGCTAGGAAACTAACTTGGCATTTAAAAGCCAAACTCAGACTAACTTAAGCATTTTCAACTGCACTGATGAGTGGAAAAGGAGAAAATAGGAAAACATGCAGAATGACTGGTCTATTAAAGCATTCTTTGCTAATTCTTTCTCAGTTATTTCCATGTTAAACTAATTACAAATTAAAATGTTTATCCTGACTTCCAACATTGCAAAACAACTTGACGGCTTCACAGCAGAATATTCTGCCAGTGGTACTATCACTAATAATAACAACGCACTCTGTAGTTAGACCTCAGGTAACATGTTGTTGTTGCATAAGGCAAAGGGTTACTTATCCTCCCTGATGTCCAGCACTGTAGAGACAGTACCAGTTTAATCAGTGGTAAAATCACGGGGAATTTGGAAAATCTGTTTACATCTACCATCTATTTTATATGAATGCAAATGCTTCTGTTTGCTTGCCAATTTGCAGAGAAAATTTACGTGGCTTTGTTTTTTTCATAAAAGGAAAATTTTCTAAGGGGAAGCCTGTATGGTAGTTTTATGAACAGAAGAAAATAAATTTAATCTACATGATATTTATTTCTTGTTTTGCATATCTTGCAATCATATATGCAGAAAGGCAGGATGTTTTTCTCAATTGTTGAAATTTATTATAAAATTAAGTGGCTTTAACATCAATGAAATACTTGAAATGTGTCAGTGTACAATGCTGCATTCACTGCTCTAGGAAATTACTTTTCAAGTTTATAAAAAGCCCATACAAGACAGTGAACAGCAAAATCAGTGGTGTTTATTTGGTATTATAGTGGGAATAATTTATAACCATTTTGGTTACCAATCATTTTAGTCTCTGGAATCCTCTTGCCAAGATAAAGCACCTAAGTATAACTCTAGGATCTTCCCAAAACTTTAGTGTCAGATGCATATTGATGTAAAGTATTATTTTCTTTCTGAATTGAGAACATGACTTGCACCAGAAGGAAAGATCTGGTTCATAGTAATAGCGAAGAGGAGGATTTAATTTGTGATTTGTGCATGGCTAGTAGTAAGATCACTCTAGTCCACACAGAAAACAAAATTTTCTCCTGTAAAGAAAACAAAGTTAAAATATTTTTCTGCTGCTATCTTTTTTGAAGAACATTTACAAAACACCTCTAAAAGAAGATGCAAGTGTTTTCTATATGCTTTTTAAGTATGAGCTTTCTTGTTTTTGTTAGGTAACTTGTCACTTTTAAAGATATCAAACAAATCATCTGTTTAAAAACACATAATTGTGAGTTTACTGCAGCAGGCCATCTATTGATGTAGCCGTCTTTGTTTAGGCCAAGTAGTTTAGCCGAACATATTACTAGCTACCTGTAACAATTACATTGCTATAGGTTCATCACAGAATAAAACAATACAGATTTAATCTTTCTGTTGAGTTGCATCAAAAACATCAAGTGGGCAACATCATATGCTTATATACACAAAACTAGAAAATGGAAGCAGTCACCAACACATCAGCAGTCATTGTCCCAGGGCCCCTATTTTATTTCTTTATTCTAGCACATTCCCCTTTTGCAATATCAAATGTTTTACCGTGTATTTTTTAAAGGGACTTCCCCCTGTATTTTGTGTTTCCTTACTCAACTCAACAATTTACATTAGGAAATAGGAGCAGAATAAAATATCTGGGAATTAAATAATCTGTTTCAGATAGTTTCGTCTATCAATATTCTCTATAGTGCAATTCTTTGTATTTTGTAACAACATAAAGAATTGCACCAAGCACAAAGACGGAAATTTTAAAGAGTTTGGGCCTAGATTATGTTGCACCTTATCAACTGCAATTATGATATTAGAATAAAAATGTTTATTTTCATAGTATCTTACACTCATTGCTCAAAGGCTCAAGAAATTCAAGTAATGAAAGAGCCAGGCTGATCTCAACATTAGTTATGGAGTTAGTTACAGGGACACGGAGAACATACTGGTTACACAACTGCTATTAAAGTTACTTGTAGTCCTTACACTGATAGTGGAGTTATGTATGGCTGCAGAAAGTGTTCTCACAGCATAGAAAAAAAAAAACTGAACTGGTGATTTTGTTCTCATGATGACTAATGCAGTAAAGAGTGGAAATTCAATTATTCTTATTAACTATTGCTCACATGTCTTGGATGACTGCTTATTCTTGGACTTTAGAGAAAAGTCCATGTTCAGAAAAAACACAGCACCTGACACTTCCTTGTAAATAATGACAATTTAGTCAATAAACATGAGTTCAGAGATTAAAACATATTCTACAGAATGATTCTTTTTTCTATAGATTATTTGAATAATGGTGGTGTAGGATAAATATATAATAATGGAATATAATTCTTTTTGCTTAATTTTCAAAGCTATTTGAGCCATGTAATTATAATAAAAATCCTAATACTCATCCCTGGCCTTGCTTTTATTCATCAAAAAGTTATTGCAAAGAATAAGGATGTCTTGAACATGTCAAGAAGAATGGAACACGCAAAATTTCCTTAAATTAATTCCTTTAAAAACCTGTCACCTTTGGCCACTCTAAATGGCTAGATTCATCTTCCCCCCCCCCCCCCCCCCCCAGTAAATGTACACAAAAATTGCATTCTTCTATGATTAAGACTTTATAATAGCATGATATAATTCCCCATGGCAAGGTTTTCAAAGTGGAATTACAGTCTAGGCAAATTAATGACAAGCAGCAAAATGCTCCTGGGATGTAGTGTAATTATTCTCATGATAACCTCCACTCTCTATTTGCTTTATTCCCTCTGTCTCTCAACTAAATTGTATTTTTACAAAGAACTGTTCAGTCTATCATTAAAACATGAAGGTTTACAGGAGGACTTTCAAAAGGCTTAACCTTAATTGATGTCCAAACCCTCTCAGTCTGCAAATCAATAACAAAAGACGTTCTGCCTCCTTTTTGCAAACAGAGCAGACGTCTAAGTAAAATATCACCTCTGGAACAGAAGCAACTGACTTTTATGTTCTCATCACAAAAAAGGAAGATCTCCACTGGTGGCCCTTCTTATTTACACCACACACATAGCAATCTTTGACATTCATTTCCTTGAATATAAACAGAAGATACAGCCTCCCTCTCCTGAAGTTAATGAATTGAATGATAAGGTCTTTCCATATACCCCCTTAATTCAAATACCTAATGACTCTATAGTACTTGCACAGTTCTGAAAAGAAAGTGCATTAAAATTAAGTTTAGATTTCAGGATAAAATAGAAGATTGGTGAAACACCACATTTCTGCTTAGTATAAAAGGACATGTTCACATACAGCCTTAAGCTAAATAAGATACACCAATTTTAATACTAGCTAAAACTAGGTTTTCTTTTGACTGAAAGCCAGTTGAAATAACTGAAGCACTGGGGTACAGGTTTTGTAACTAATCTACTCTGAATCCTTTAATGTGAACAGGATAGCTAATGAAAGGACATTTACAATATTAAGACTTAACAGACATCAATCAGTAGATTGAAAGGTGAGCTGCTTTGTCTTAAAAAAATTACAGAGCATGAAACTTTCAAATGTATGCCAGTTTTGACAAAAAAAAGAGGAATTTCCAGTCACACAGAAATGCATTGCTGGATAAAAATGCTTGGGAAACTTGACCTACAATGTGGGGAACCAGCCTGTTCTGCCAGGTTCAGATGGAGGACTTGAAGCTTGGATTCATCTGAGTCTCCTGGGCTAAGCAACTGTTCGTTGTAAAAAACTCTGGGGTTTTTTTAAAATTCTGTTTTCATGGAAAATACCTGAAGTTCCTGTGAAAAAGTGCATAATATTTGTCTAACTGTGAGACGAGAATTTTTCTTTTTTTAGATTTTGTAAAAGGGAGAACACAGCTTCTTGTATAGCTCTGATATCCCATGCTGAGCTACGGTTTATGAGACTTGCTCGGTGTGCATTGCTGACTTAGCATTCTGTTTCCTGTAAACTTTTGAGTCCCAAAAGATAAAAACTGAGGGAAAAAAACCCTCCCAAAAATGAAGAAAATATAAGGGGTTTTTTTTGTTGTTGTTGTTAATACAAACTTCAGTAAGGAACTGTTCTTAATTTTTTTTCCATTTTAACTTTTCATATAAATTTGATCCCGAGAGTGTGAGAAACTGAGTATCTTATATGATGAAATCTTGCTTGTCTCCAGAGCAAACAAAAAGTAAAGTCATACTGTCCAGCCAAAACACTTCAATCCATCTTTTTTTTGTGTAGATAATTTAAAAACTGAGGAATTATTTTCCCAGACATCTGATAGCTACTCTGTTAAAACTTGGTGAGGTTGCTACTTGGGGCCTTTCTGCAGCTTCTCTGAGGTTAGATGGAATTTCTCTGCTTGTATGGTCACTGATAAAAACTTCCAGTCACTCTCCATGAAATCAGAATTGAACTGTAGATACATTTACATCTTATTATTATTCCCTAATGGAAACCATTTTGGTCTTTGCATGGTGTCCTGTTTTTGAAATCCAAATTCAATTTAGCAGATCAAATCTACTGTTCATAGCACCTCATGTTTTAGGCAAAACCAATTTTCAATAAAATGTACAGGTTTCCCACAAGCTTTTCAGGTTGCTTCGCTCCCATTATGCAAAAATGAAGTTGTGGATCTGAGCCTTGATAAAATGTGAAAAAAAGTGCTGTGGCCTGTAATAGCTGCAGGGTAAGACTAAGTTTTTAAGTGAGCAAAATAGTCCTTTCTTACCTTGAAATCTTTCAGTTCACTGAACTATAAAACAGACCATGGGCAAGATGAGGATGACACGTTCCTGTGCATCATGAAATGAACAGCCTCCTGTGGAGTCTCTGTGTTCAAAACTCTCAGCACTTCTGCTGTTTCAATAAAGTTGTGAACTACATGTTTCATAAACAGTCCTAAGTGAAAAAAACAGAAAAATGTCACAAACAGAATTTTATACACTTATGAAGGATATTGGATTGGTAGCAGAAAACAGAAAGAGTCACTCCTTCCATCTGTATGTGTAATCTTTTGGCATGACCAAGCATTGACAAAGTACACCATAATTCCACCCATTAGCAAGCTAAACAGAAACCCCCTGCAAATTTATATAAATAAAAATGTCATTCATTGGAAATAAAATCTGCTCCACTCACATTTCTTTTGAGTATTTAGATGGCCAAGAATGCATGGCTGAGATAAGGCACAGAATGGGGAAGAGCACTAACATAATATAGGCATTATTTCATAAAACTATTGAAAGCAAATCTTGAACTGCCACCCGGCACTGAGACACACTGGATTTCGTGACTGCATCCCATTTGTAACTATCAGTGATATCAGCAAGGGGTAATTATTTGAGAAAAGCAGTCTTATGTAAATAAGATGGCAAATTAGGAGGCAAGTATTTAACCTGTATCACAAACTATCCGATGATAGGCACTTAGTTGAAAAGTAGATCTTTGAGTGTTGCTAGCCACTTACCATTTTCTCTGCTTTTTCAAGAAAACATTGAAATAAAGGTTTAAAGATCTGTAAGAATTTAGTTTAATTTTATCTATTAGAGCCATATGTTAGGAATAGAAGACCCTGGTAAGGCTAAAGAAATGAGTTGCAAAATTGGGCATGAGATATTTATTTTAATGTATATCTACTTCCAAGTTAAATTCAGTTGTTGTATTTTGATCTTTAATGAAGTGTGGGAGTAGTAGGAGTTGCAGCTCGATCCATTGTGTTTGCCTTTCCTCTTGTAAATACTTGCTCTTATGAGTCTGTCAGAGTCCCAGGCTCCTATACAAAAGCAAACTCTGTATTTTGAGGCTGATCACATGTAAACCCATGAAATGTCGTTTGTTGGCTAATTCCTATTTTCACCATGCTGATTGTCTCTACAATATTTTAGTGGACAGTGGTATAAATATCATGGCCACACTAGCAAACTCAGTTCCTGGGATGTAAAGGAGCAGCAGAGCAGAAAAAAAGTGCCAGCTAGCTGGACCTATGGTCCCACCTTTGATTTCCTGAAGTAACCTGCATTACAATGCCCTACAGTCCTTACAGAACAGGGGACTTGTGAGTGGAGGAAATAGAGACCCTACAATGAAAAAGCACTTCATAAGTCTAATTTTTCATAATAGCACACAATTTGAAACTACAGAAGAATGCCCAACAACTGCAAATGTTCTCCAGTAATTGCTTGCTGTCAATATTCAAGCAGTTCAAATTTCAGAGGGAATGCTCTCTTATTTCCCTTGATGTTAATAGAACAGAAAATGAAGTTTAACAAACTTGATTATCAATGACAATTCTACAACAAAAAGGCAAAAGGAAAAGGAATTAAGAAGTTATATATTTCTGGGCAACTAATGTGTGGCACCTGATCTTGATTTTAAAAAATGGCAAAGCCTTGCAATTCCCACTAACCTCATGTGAAGTTGTGATAGGTTAGCATTTCTACAGACTAGGATCATGATATTGCTGGTTTGCAGTAAATGTATCCAGAACAGTGGCCATTTGGGAAATTTTTGCTTTTACATGCAAATTGCCAAGCAACCCTTAGCCCATCTGCTTGGGAGCCCCATATTTTATAAACATTTGTATTTCAACTCGGTTGGTGTTTCAGAGAACTTATGCCCATTGATTTACTGTACTTAAAAGGCAATGTTTGAGCAATTGAGTTTTTATGTATTTTTATCCATTGCTGTCAATGTTGTATGAATACTTCTACAGCTGGCATTGTTTATACAGTTATGTAAACTATGGCTGGGCTTCATTTCCCAAGCTGAAGAGCTGAAGTAGATGATAGAACTGGCTCAAAAAGAAAAAAAAAAAAAAACAACCTCACAGACCCCAAGAACCACCTCCTCCCTCCTACAGATGACTGTGATTTTCTGAATAACATACAACATTTTTATACAGATCTTCTGGTGCAAGCTGGGATCTCCATTGAAACCAGTTCCACGCCACCATTTCCTACAGAAACCTGTGCCAATGCAGCTTTTAGGGGCAAACCTGGCTATACACTATGGCTAAAGATCAAACATCCTACTATTTTTCCCATGAGTGAGGTCCTATAGGTGGAGAAGGAAAACAGAGCTCAGTTTCTTTACTGCAGGGAAGGTTTATTTGTTGTTGGGGTTTATTTTGTTTGTTCATTTTTGTTTTGTTTTCTCCCCCAAAGAAGCCTCTCTTTAGGAAAGTTAAGCCTATAATGCCCTCAACTGTAACCCTACAATCTGTTGCATATCAAATACAATTTACCATAAGGAAAGTTATGGGGAAGATTGGTGGCACAGTCTTTCCCTGTCCTGTCACCTCCCATCCCACTGCACAGGAACCCTTAGGTAGATGCACACATTTAACATCAAGCTTTTGAAAATTTGTTTTCACTTTCTTGTGTTCTTCAAGTGACTGGAGCCCTCAGAACACATGATCCCCAGCAGCAGGGGTTAGGCCGTGCTTGCCTCTGTACTTATTTCCGCTACTTTCCTGAAGACGGTCATGTTTTCCACATGAACTCTCATGGGAGATACTCCACAACTACAATCTTAATTGTAAAGCCACTGTAGTCTATTATCTTTAGTTACTTAAGTATTAGTTATCTTAAATTGTATTAATGAATTTGATCCTTTAAGAACACAAATCACTGCTGTGATGATAGCACAAGCAGTACAAGCAGCCTAACACTTTCCATTATAACCCTCTATTTTCAGTCATTTCCTGACATTGATAAACAAATTATTTAAGTACTACAATTATGAAGTTTATTGTCATACACTGACTAACTTTCAGGACTACTTGCAACCAAAATTGCAAGTAAGGAAAATGCAAAAAACCAAAATCAAACCTTAGGGACTTGAGTACAATGAGCTCCAGGTATATTGTACACCACTGGGTCCTCAAGGAATTCTGCGAAGGCCATGCAGTTAATCTTTCTGATACACACTTTCAAAGTGATTATGGTTCGTGCACTTTTTATGTATGGACCTGCTACTGTTTTCCCAACTCAATCAGTAATACTAGAAAAATCTACTGGGAACATTTTGATGAAATAAACTGCCTAGACCTGTCACTGAATTTCTCTTGAAAGTCCATGCACTGTAGATGTAAAAGAGCCCATTGTATTTAAAATCCTAGACAAGAGCACATGTTCTTTTTCTGGAGGTTACGACTGCACACTAAATGGGAAGGGGACCTGGATAGATATAGATGCACTGGGAGGGAATAGAGTGATGGAAGGAGTAAAGCAAGACCACACGACCTGTGCAATATCTTCTCTATTACTTCTTTGTTCCTTTCAATTCCATAAAGGTTATTTTAATGGCTGCTGGAATCCAAGATGTGCATGCTTATTGTGCCTGTAGGGCAAATACTTGAAGTTATTTTTGTTTCTGTATAACAGCACATCCAAAAGCACCTGTCACATCCAAAAGCTGGACAGTAGTGGAAAATGCTCCGAGTTAGACTATACCCACTGGTGAGACAGTATTCTGCCTCTAAAAATGGATATTTCTAATTGAATAAGTATTTGCAAGGTATCTCCTGAAGGATATTTTAATGATAAAACTGCAAAGAAAACTAAACAACCCTTCCTCTCCCAACCTAATGGAATATAAGATTAGTCTGATCCTAATTTATCTTTGGACAACAACATATTCCAGCAAGGTCTGTTGCAAAATCTCTAAAGGTTCAGTGGTATATGGGAAAAAAACCACCACTCCTGCTTTGGCCAACATACCACTTTCTGATCCATACTAACCAACCAACCTTACACTGGAATACTGGACAGTTACCCAGTGCCATGTTACTTACGCATATAAGATTTTAAAATATTTTGTGATTTACTTCGAGTAAATTTTGTCCTTAAATGTAGGTTTTGGTAATTTTGAACTTTTAACCCCTCAACAATGCTGCTTAGGGCCCAGAAAGACTCCAGCAGCAGCTAGGGCAGTACTCAACAACAGAGGCTGATAATCTAAATTTGAGACTTTTACAATGCCTTCGTATGTGGTCAGTCTTTGCAAACCAAAAGACCACACACATGCAAACAGAGGTTCTCATAATTGCCTAACATTTTCACCACCTGTTCTGAAGCCATGTTATCAGATGTGAAGAAACCAGTAAAAAACAGTTTATAAGCTATAAATGGAAGCAGCTATGTCAAAGAGCTGATAAACATTTCAGTGCAAATTATTTGTGTAGCAGACTCTGTAATTTACACGACTCTAAACTGCTTTAAAGTATTGGTTTCAAGTTACAGGATGTCACGGTTACTGTGTTGGGGTGGGGGATATATGTGTCGGGGGGATAAAAGAGAATGCAGGCAGGTGATATTTCTTGTTTAACTGATCATGTCAAAGATAATGCTATCTTCTCCTTGCCTTTTCTGCTTCATCTTCACAGCATTCTGCTGCCTAAGTGTGAAAGCTTGGCCTAGTTTAGAAAAAAATCCATAAGGGTGCCTACCACGGCCAGTCATTTCATAGTTTTCAGAGATGTTCACTTACTGTGGAAATGCTGATATCTCTATCTCCACTGATGTCAATAAAATTTATCTTAAAAAAAAAAAAAGTAACTTTACCCACACTATTAGTTTAAACGGACTAAAACTGAGCAGAAAAACATAGTTAACGTGCATGACTCAGGTGAATATGAAGAAGAGGAAGCTACCTCCAGACCACATCACAGCTGTACAATTCCTACATTACTCATTAGAGGCATATGCTTTCGAACTTATTTCAGCAGTAGCTCCTCCGTCACTGCTGATCTGATTGAAAATTACTTGTGATCAGCCTCTTCTATTGGCATGACATATAATGTAAATAAAGCATGCACTAGAAATATGTTGAATATTTTGTGACTATCAGCCTTATTTCCTTCTGACTTAAATTCATCCTTATTTATGTTACTTAAGTCCAAAGACCAGAACTGACTGATTTCCAAGACAGAAGAAGAGAAGCAATAGCATACACGCTGTTAGCCCTGTTAATTCTGCATATTTCATTCAAGAAAAATTTGACAGAATTTTAGTTTTTCTTTTCAGTGAACTTACCCTTGAAATTGTATTCATGCGTACTGGCCTTTTCTTGGCTTTGGTGAAAATTGTCAGGGCCATGAATTCTTGCCTGTAGCACATTCTATTGGAAAGATTATATTTTTAAAAATAGTGAAGGTGTGATATTATAAATATACTAGTCAAAAGCTTGTTTGTGATATAGAGGCATCTACTATAAACCCTTGACAATTACAACTGGTAAAAATTATGCTGAGGAATTTTCCATAAATTGCTCACTGCATCAGGTTTGGAATTTCAGCCCCTCCAAAGGCATCTTCTGATATGTGATAAAACTATTCTCACCTGGAAATCTTGTGACAGCTGTAATTTGTAGTTACACAACTCTGCAGACATCCAGTGAAAAAGTGTCAAGGTTAGTACAACTTAGCACTGGAAGCATTCCTTACTGTTCCACATTATCAGCCTTGATAATTTGTTTTTTATTTCTTAGGCAGAGCATGAATACTGGTACTAGCATTTGGCAAACAGCCACTCACTGGTGGAGCACTGCACGGTGTTTGAACAGTGCATTTATTTCTGATGACTGCTTGAAAATTTAATTAGGAATTACTCTCAGATCATCATCCAGATGACCTAACAAGTGTTATGCTACAGAAATCTATTATGTATCCAGATTTGACAATTTTGGGCAGTTCTTGTACTGCTATCTTGAAGAACTATTGCCGAATAAGAAACAAAACCAGAGAAGGGTAACAAGAATGAAGAGTGGTATGAAACAGTGGTCATACATGAAAAGATGAGTAAAAGTGATTCTTTAGTTTCAGAAGTGAGCATTGTGGCAGGATGAAGGAAGGGGAAAGAAATGACAGAGGCTGATGAAATTATTACTGTAGTGAAGAGGCCTAAAGAAGGATATAATGAAATTAGCAACTGGGACATCCAGTGAAATTATCATACACAGACTTAATACTAACAGAAGAAGTACTGACTTTCTCCACACCTCCAGCTGTGCAGCTTGGAGGCCTGAGACATAAATGTCTCAAACGCTGGCTGGGGAGGCTGGGCAATGTGCGGTAGGAACAGTCACCCTATACCCACCATAAATATACTAGACACTTTTCAAGACTGTCTGCAGGACTAGGTGGACTTGGGTCCAATCTGCTGCGGCAATTCTGTAAGTTACATTGTTTTGCAGTGGTGGTAAGATGGCTTTTCAGAGTGGAAAATTGTTAGTTTGCGCTAATTAGCTGAGGAATGAAAGTTTGGGACTTTGTGCCTGCAGAGATCACAGGAGGCTCTTACTGATTCTCCCATTTAAAGCTCTTGTGCTATGCTAACCTTTCTAATTTCAGCAGTACTTTCTCTTCAGATGAACTTCAGTTTTCCTGGAAAGGAACTGTTTTTCCATTAGCAAAGCCCCTTTTTAAAACATTCACAAAATAAGACAATGTTTTTGGCAAGATAGGCTCATTTACAGGCTAGAAATGAAGTGTGAAAATTGCTGAAAACTGTTACTTTTATTGCAAATATTTCATGTTTCTAACAGAACACATTCAGTTGTACCAGGCAATATATTTTCAGCAAACAACCTGGAAAATTCAGAACTTTAAAAAGAGAATTTTAAAAACAATTGCTTGGCAAGCATTTTTTTTTTTTTAAAGGTGGCTCTTATCTGAACTTTGAGTGATGTTCTGCCTTCTTGTATCCACTGCCTCTCCCTTCTTGCAGCTTCTTCCATGAGCTTCAACCCTATAACCCTTGCTAGGAAGGCTGACTGCGTTTTGAAAGCCTTTGTCTAATTTGGTCGCAAATCTCATAAACTTCAGAACGCATTGCACCATCATGTCATTTGTAAAGAATCGACAAATTTGACATTTTTTTCTTTTACTGAACAAGAGGCTTTATCCCTCAGGCTACCCTAGCCATCTACTTCCCTACCAATCTCCAGCAAAGGACCTTCTCCTGCTTCTTACTATCCCTGATTTACTGCAATAACTTTAAGTATCCACAATCACACATTTATGGTGAGTATATTGTATGTGGCTTTGGTGAAGCTCTGGAATTTTGCTTCAAGGGCACTCAGGCAGCAAGTACTGAACCCACAAAGATGTTACTATAACCTGATAAGAGTCAAGTGGGAGGGAGCTTGGAAGCTGAATAAAGTTTCTGAAACCTAAGGAAAGTTCTGCAGTCAGGCAAATTCTTACTCCACAAACAACTCAATTTCTCATTAGTGTGTGCAGCAACAGCTGAAGCAAAGGGGGAAAAGCCAAGCCCCAATCCAAAACAAAGCCAGTATCCCTTGGATGTCCAGAATTTTTCATATGCAAACCTGGATGCAAGTCTGCGCACTTGAATATGCAGTTGCAGAAAAGAATTGATAACGAACACTGAACTTTTATAGCTGTGAACTGAAATAGACAGATGCAGATAATCAGCTTGAATCCAGGCCAGGATAGCAGTCACTGAAGCTCATTATGTCATGGAAACAATTGTGTAGTCTGTTAAAGATGGGTTGAGGAGTACAGAAAGCTTTTCGTTACCCAAAACTATGTGGAGATTATTGTGGAGGAGGAATACTATGACTTATTTCTCTTTCAGTCCTCCCTAGGATCCAGCCTAGGAAAGTGAGAATTAGGTGGAGAATAGCTCTGACATTATCTGCAGTGTATCACTTCTAAACAAAAAGGGGAACGTCAACCCTTACTAATTTAAAAGAAACATAATTACACCTGCAGCGTATCCATCCCTTACTCATCTCCCATGCTAATCTTTAATTAAATGTTATGTGCATGCCGTTCAGGGACAGACTCCACTGGATTCAGTCAGAAAGTACACCAAATACTGGAGTAGTGCCTTATGTACTCTTGGGGCTTTAATTATGTTCAGAAAGAATATAGACATAATGAACTCTAAAGAAAATTAATTGTTTGCATGTTTTCCTGTTTTTCTTTAGGTGGTTGGAAACAGCCTGTCACTGTCAACTTTGAAGCTCTCTGGTCACCTGAACACCAGGCAGAACTGGCACATTGCTACCAGTGTGTGACTCAGCGTGGCCGAGCAGGCTGGCAGCAGACAGCTCACTATAGCCCTTCAGACAGTGTGTTGCATGAGGAATAACTACATTTGCTGTGCGTCACTCCAGAGTGCTACTGACACTTTCTTGCTGGCCTGTTCTTGCCTCTAACTCTAATTCTTTGTTGATAATAATTTAGCAAAGTTTGCCTACTTGTATCATGAGGCAAAAAATTCAAGTACATATATCACATTCACATAAAGTACATATATCTCTCTCCTTCTAAACATCACACCTCTTTCACAAATTTCAATTTGAGTATTTTTCCTTTTCTTTTATTAAATGTGCATGAACTGAACAAGGGCATGATCTTATTTCCACAGGCAATATTCGATGAATTCTTATTTATATACCTAATTCTTCCTATACCTAAGGCAGAGGGAAGAGATACAGAAAGTAAATCAGGACATTGATATCAACATGATAGCTGTGAAATGATCACAAACTGTTTTGGCATTCTGCAATGTTCATCTCTTTACTTCTTTAGCTAAACAGTAGTTGTTTCCTATCTGCTTATTGCAACCCGCTACCTAAACTACAGTCTTTCCTACTGTATTTTTTTCAGCAGATGATGCTCAGGCCTGCAGATTTTCCCAGAATTCAGCAATGTCCCCAAGTAGGTACAGCATTATAATGACCTCTCTGCTTTAATGAACTTTGTTTTAACCCCCTGATTGCCTTCCAACGATCAGAGGGCTCCACAGCCCTGGGAGCAGGAAACACCACTAACACCCCAGCTGGCCAGGGCCATGGGAGCCAGGCACTGAACCCTCACTTAGTGACTACCTTGCCCTACAGTCTTTGATTCATTCTGCAGCCCAGGTGACAACAAATCATTGCAATGAATAGACAACAACCTTAAATAGCAAACTTCAGAAAATTTCCACAAATTTTTGTTTAATCAGAGATATAGATTTGATCTAAATTAAATAAAAATAAAGGGGAGAAATAGTGCAAGACCTCATTCTCAGAAGTTGTGTTATTGAACTGAGGTGTGGAAACAAGATTAAGTCCTGGCATTACTAATATCCCCTGTTTATTAATCGCAACAGCCCCACCCTGAATAACCAATAGCTCTTCCCCCCACTTGGAAGGTGGGAAACTCAGGCTGATGTCCCTGTGCCAAGTGCTCTTCCACCTGGTCTGCAGCAAAGCCACGGGCTGCTCTGGGTTTGGAAAGGGCTCTCTGCTTCAGAGATTAAATCCCATGTGGGCCAGAGCTGGGTGTGGGCTCTCAGGAAGGATGTTCTGGAAAATAAAAACATGCATTTTATTGACAAATTCCTTACTGGTTTTCTCCAACTGCTGACTATGAAACATGCGGCCACAGTCTCAAATCTACAAGACAGCAGACGAAAAGTAGACAGGGAGGACTGGTATGTGCAGAAGACACACAAAGCTTGTGTCCCACTCGACTCGCTGATTTCAAGATTTCATGAGAAGACTAACACAGACTTTCTTGTGTGTCTTACTTCAGGTAACTCTGGTAAAACATTTGGTCACAAGAGCCAAAAAGAAAATCTCATTTTACAACCAAAAGTTATTGGGCTCCTACATAAAGCCTTGAAATGTTATGGGACTTTTCTTCTTGCAGTTGGTTTTACTTGCCTCATATGCAGTAGACTGTTCAGCTTTACTTCATTTGCTAATTACAGCATATAGAGACACACACAAATGCATGCCTAACCTAAAGCTTCCAGGAAAGAGTTAATGATGACACACTGTTGCATCTGCACTGAAAAAAATGAAATAGGCAGATATATCGTATCTGCTGCCTCTCCCCCCTCCCCATTTTGAAATGCCTGAAAACCCACTTGTCCTAGGAACATTTTACATATGCATCAAGCATATTATATTTATTTCTCATGCAAAGTTTGTGCTTTCCATTTTGTTTGATCTCTTTCTCTGTTTTAAATCCTGTGTTTCTTGACATCTGCAGTGCTGCCTGAACAACACGCATAAAGGTCCTAAAGCATCCTCCAGCACAGTGGGTGAAGTGCAGATTTTTAAGATGATTGCTGAGACAGCCTGTGCAAAGGATTTGTTTTTGCAAGTGTTTGTGTGCATATGTGTGCATGATCCCTGTGTGTGGCCTCTGTGAATACCGAGTGCCATTTACCCTGAAGGCTCTCTAAACCACTCTCTCTGCCTGTGTAGAAAACATCTCCCTGCTGTAACTAAGCAGAATTAAAATAGTTATTTGTCCATTCTTTCCTTTATATACACCCACTCTGGCCCCCAGTGAACCTCCTCCACAGTTTTGCTGCATGCTTGTAGCAGCAGCCTGAGGTCCCCTCTTGTTACCACACAGGCACAGCCAGCTGAGAAGAGAAGAACAAGGCACTGGAGGCATCCCGCCACTCTCTGTCTCATACAGCAACCGCTTCAAATTCCTCTACTATACCAACACACACTGAAACTGCCTTTCCACGCCTGCTCCTACCTCCTGTATTCTATTGCTACTCCACTTATTACACCTCCCTCACTTGTGCCGCTCTTTTCCAGCACTTTTCACTCATTTAAGTCTCTCATTCCTTAGAGGCTGCGTGGCTGAGCTTTTTAGAGAGTTACATAAAAGCTCTGTTTGATGGGCCGTGAAAACACCACATTTCTCTAACCTATTAAGCTGTTCCTTCTAAATAAATAAGAAAGACAGAAAATAAAACCATCACAAACTAATAGCTCACAGAATCCCCCGCTTGACATGATGGCCATAAACCTTGGGAAGAGATTTGTTTAATTTCTTTTTTTCTCATGCGTGCTTGCCACTAGCAATCTACAGAGGTCATTTAGCTATCAGTGCAAGAAGTTTTATATTTCACTGTAAAGCCTTGTGTCAACAATCTCATAGTGCTATCGCTGGTTTAGAGTTCAGAATAAATTTTTTAAGTTTAATCAAAATGTTGCTGGCATATAAAGTTGACTGGCAAAAATAATCCTTCCACTTCACTGTTTGTACACTGAAAATTAATTTTTTCCATCTTGGAATCTGAGATAATTGTTATCCACTTTATTGTGACAAGTCAAAAAAACTAATTTCTGTTCCCGAGCACAATACATAGAATTTGAACACTGTCTTTCTTTTAATTTCAATATCACAAAAAGGGTGATTTATGCCCATTTTTCTCTGAAACTGTGATAGAGGGAAGATAAATGACTTTCACAATGATTTGAGAGCCTTGCTGGTCTTATGGCTTTCCATTAGCCTATATTGCTTGCAGTTTGGGAAGGCAGATTGCTCAGATTCTTTGAACATATTTATGTTACCCACCTCAAAGCTGCTTTGAAATGATTAAGCACATGGCCAGGAACCACATGTTCTTCCTCCTTCCAAAGCTGGGTGCTCATCGTATTTTACTACTACGTCAAACTCTGCACACAGCACTTATTTTTGTGCGTGAGGAAAAAAGAGCTAGAAAGCATGAGGGATCCACAGTCACCTAGGAAATTAGTACCAGTACTTCTACCTCCCAATACAGTAGAGACTGCAGTAGACCACAGCACCTGCCACTGAAATTGCATCAACGCTCTTGGTGGAAACCTAGTTCTTTTCACCATTTACCTCAAAGGATCCTAAACTTCCACTCTTCTCTTAACTTTTTGTAACACAGGGTGCACTTACAGATCTACATTTAAAGTGGTCTATGTCTGTGTACCTTTAAGACTGATGACACTTAGGATCTTTATTTCAGGCATTTCTCCTTACAGTCAAGAAGTGATCACACAGAGATTCAAGGAAGCATGGCTGTGAGAGGAGAGGCTGGTGCATGAAGAAGCAGAGTGGGACTGAACGTTTTTTATCTCACATTTGGCAAGTTAAATATGCCTTTCTCTTTGGGAAATTGTGGAAGAAAGGCACTCCAGTAATTACTTCCCAGTCATTTATGTAAACAATTTAATAATTAAAATAAAAATAACACAGTGGAGTCATCATCTGAAACTAGAATGCACTTAGTTTCAGTTAGAAATCCTTTTATGTGTGAAAGTACTGCAAAGAAGTAACTCTTTTTTTTAAAGTCAGAAGTAAATAAATCTCTCATCCATTCAGAACACCATCTGTGTGTTTCAATGCAAGAATGTAATCCTATGGAAAAGAAATAAAAATACAGAGTAATCTGTCAGACTAAGCTGTAGCCTTTTCTGGATACTGCACCATCAAAATTTTCTTATTTTTTAATTCAATTTTTTTATTAGAGACTCATATACAAGCTTAACTACCATGTTTCAAAATAAGTCTTTTTTATATTTGAGTAAATATGATATGAAGCTATTGATTCACAATGACTTCAGAACCCTAAAATGCCAGTTTTAGAGCTTCCCACCCCATTTATTAAAATTCCTAAAAATATTTTTGTTACATTTAGAGTAGTGTCCTACAAAGTAGTCCTGCTTCCTGACTGACAAGCATAAAGACAGACATTAACAATGGCATAATTTATGATCATAGAAAACAGCACAACAAGGAGCCAAGGACAAAATTTTGGAAGATGGTATTATATGCACTACAGTTTAGTGGTTTACAAACCTACAGCTTGCCAACAGTTGTATTTCATGATAAGTACAATCCATCTGGAGAGTAAGGTTTGATGATTTCTATTGTCCATCCATGTAAAAAATACTGGACAAAAGTAGTGCTGATGATTCAGCAGGTAGCACTCGTGTTTATACTGCAGGTTTGTAGCCTGTTACACTCCATTACAGCTGATGAGTATAGCTGCAGTCGTAGAAGATGCAGCATAATAAAGGGTCATTTTTGCTGTTCAGCCTGATAGGCTGTGCCTGCCAGTGTAGCCTGGACAGCCGATCTCACCCTACAGTACAGCCTGCTTTTTTATTGTCACCAGACTAGAACTGAAATGGCAAGGAATTCATTGCTCCTCCATTTGCAGCCACTGAGTAAGTACTGGGCTACTGCCTCAATGTTATACTGCTCAGCTTTTTGCTTCCAAGACAAAAACAAATAATAAAATGCTTTAGTTAAGGATTCTTACTGCTTTATGCAAGAGATGAGCCACTAGCCCCATTTTACTGCTTGCAGTAATTATAGTCTGTCATTTCCTCTGTGCTTTCAAATTGTTACTGCATTCTTCCCACCCTGACCAAAAGGTTGTGTAGCATTTCATGCACTGTTAAATAGCAGCTTCACTCCACCCTACAAACACCTGTATTTCATTGTTGGTGAGTGAACCGACCCATCCATTTTCCCTCACTGTGGAATGCACTTCATTAATTTTTTGAACAGCATGAAGAGTAGACAAGGGTCACACCTTGTATGCAAAAGCTGGCAACTGAAGCATTGTCTATCAAAACTCTTATCTTTAAGCTTTCCCACTTCTCTTATCTTGTCATGCTCCTTCAATACATCCATGCTACTTCAGCTGAGAGGAAAGTGCCATTTTCTGAGGCAACACCATAGCACCAGGAGCCAGGCATCCAGCAGGCACACCATCAGCTCTGAATTCCTTAGCTAGGGATGAGTGGGAGACATCTGGCTGTTCTTGGGCTTATTTTTAGTATAAAGAATTGAAATAGAACTCTCAAATTCTTTTCCTTTTTCCCCCCCTTATAGATGCAAAAAACCCCACAAAGGTAGACAAAAGCAGAGATGGTTATATGAACTATACTTCTTATATCCCTACTGAAAATAAAGTAGATAATTTCTTGTGCTATTATTCCTCATTGACTGCTTATCCAACAGTAGTTATATGGCACAAGCAAAGAAAAAGAAATCAGTATGGGTTCTTCATGGAAAAAACCACTTAATTTACAAAAATGGGCATAACTGTCATCCACTACTGTTTTGTGACTGACAGCATTCTGTCATGTGGAAGTTGTAACTGCACTGGCTTTTGCATCAAAAAGTGGCAAGCAAGTTACTTGTTTTTCTAACTTTCCTATGGTTGTGGTGGGAGCCCCAGCATCACTGAATGTGATATTACCAGCTTGCTCAACACTTGCTGCTACACTTCCTCGTGACTCCAGTCACGAGTGGTGTTCCCCAGGGCTCAGTGTTGGGGTTGGTCCTATTCAATATCTTCATTGATGATCTGGATGAGTGCACACTCAGTAAGTTTGCAGATGACACCAAGCTGGGTGGAAGTGTTGATCTGCTGGAGGGCAGGAAGGTTCTACAGAGGGACCTGGACAGGCTGGATCATTGGGCCAGAGCCAATGGTATGAGATTCAACAAGGCTAAGTGCCAGGTCCTGCACTTGGGTCACAACAATCCCACGCAGCGCTACAGGCCTGGGGAGGAGAGGCTGGAGAGCTGCCTGGAGGAAAAGGACCTGGGGGTGCTGGTCGACAGCCAGCTGAACATGAGCCAGCAGCATGGCCAGGTGGCCAAAAGGGCCAACAGCATCCTGGCTGGTATCAGGAATAGTGTGGCCAGCAGGAGCAGGGAGGTGATCGTGCCCCTGTACTTGGCACTGGTGAGGCCACACCTTGAATACTGTGTTCAGTTTTTGGGCCCCTCACTACAAGAAGGACATTGAGGTGCTGGAGCGTGTCCAGAGAAGGGCAACAAAGTTGGTGAAGGGTCTAGAGAACAAGTCTTATGAGGAGCAGCTGAGGGAGCTGGGGTTGTTTAGCCTGGAGAAGAGGAGGCTGAGGGGAGGCCTTATCGCTCTCTACCACTGCCTGACAGGAGGTTGTAGCGAGGCGGGGGTCGGTCTCTTCTCCCTAGTAACAAGCGATAGGACGAGAGGAAATGGCCTCAAGCTGTGCCAGGGGAAGTTTAGGTTGGACATTAGGAAAAACTTCTTCACCGAAAGGGTTGTCAGGCATTGGAACAGGCTGCCCAGGGAGGTGGTGGAGTCTCCATCCCTGGAGGTATTTAAAAGAAGGGTAGATGTGGTGCTTGAGGATAAGGTTTAGTGGTGGACTTGGCAGTAATAGGTTAGCGGTTGGACTCGATGATCTTAAGGGTCTCTTCCAACCTTAACAATTCTATGATTCTATGATGCTAAAAGCTCACTGCATGGCGCTGAGCTGCATTGTGCTGGTCCACCAGGTAGCTCTGAGGTTGCTCAGGAATTCACACTGAATTATGCACTGGGTCACACTGAAGGAACCTGAGGACAGTTTATTTTTTTAAAATGGGGCCTCAAGTTTTGGAAAAGGTTGGTATGCCATGTTCGGCAACACCATAGTTAGGCACTCAGTGAAATGACTGAGCTCCCACTAAAGAAACAAGGCTCGGAAGTTCAGGAAAGCACATACCAAAATTAAGTACAAGTTAGACCCCTGTTCTTCGTCCTGTGCTATCACCTCCCCTATCTGTCGCTATTTTTACTGCATTTATGCAGTACAGGTAAACTTTTATGGTTAGGAACGTGTAAAGTGTCTGGAAGGATGGAGTTAACTTTCTTCATAAGTGACATGTTTTGGATTTGTGGCTAAACTGTTGATAACACACCAGTGTTTTGGTTGTTGCTGAGCAGTGCCTGCAAAGTATCAAGGCTTTCTCTTTCTCCTTCTCCCTTTCTGCCCTCCCAGCAAGTAAGCCAAGAGTGGGCAAGAAGCCGGGAGGGATGCAACCTGGACAGCTGACCTAAATTGACTAAAGCTTAGCTTAGCTGCAGGCTGGGGTCAGCCCACCCCAGAATGTAATACTTAAATGAACAATTTAACTGTTTAAGCTAGCAGCGATTTAGAATAGGAGGTTCTGATTTTGATGAACCTGGAAGCAGTCACTGATGAAAGCAGAACTGCACCCACTTCATGGAAGAATCTCATACATCATTTAATCTAGCAGATACAAGCAACATACTTTAGAAAACACCAAATAATCAAAACTCACACTAGTTTGTCTTGAATCAGTGCATTATACATGTATTTTGTGGTTTTTCTCCATACTTTTCAGAGAATGGTTACTACTCCAGGGGGTCTTCACTCCAGGTATTAATAGCAGATCTGATTTGTGACTGAGAGTTCCCCTCACTCTTGGACTCTGACAGCTTATTTATTTATTTATCATTGCTACTCAGTGTTCTCTAGCTTTTTCTCTGTTTTCAGCTGAAGAGCTCAGAAGTGGTCTCAGGAGTGCTTTTTCTTCTCTATATACACTTTCCCACAGGCGCGGGCAAAAACCAGACCTCATCTGATGTGTGTTCTTCAAAGCAGCCACACTACAGCTTGGAAAAAGGCAGATCATCTGTAGTTTTTGTAGATAATTGAAGTACTCACCAAGAATTCAAAATAATTTTTATTAAGTGCTTTGAGTTTTATACTATACTTTTAATGTTCTATACATTTTATCTTGGGTTAATAGATATTATGCATTACTTAGAAAACAGAAATGGTGACAGGTTTTAATACCAGAAAACTGGCATTTAGCTAAATACTTCAAAGAGATGTTGTAACTTCAAAGATATCAAGCCATTTTTAACAGAAAGAGTAAGACAAGAACTATTTGGTAGTGTAGTAATTTAGAAGAAGTCAACTAGTCCTTGTAGCTCAATTAGAATGAATGGTGCAAAGGGTTAAAAAAAAAAGCAGCTTAAAATTGTGTTGCCTTCGGTACTCCATCTGGGAGTCTGAAGAGGGGTAGGATCAGAACTAGATGGATATGGAAAGAGAACCCAATTTGTCTTGATTGCTTATCAAAATGTTAAGATTTTGACTTCCTAGAGTAAAAAGGCACTGACTATACCAAGGGCAGCATCTTCAGAAAGTAAAGCTTGCATTCATTTGTACACCTCTCTGCCTTCCCTGAGAACAGACAGACATTCATGGTTCAGAAATATGCCCTCCTTCCTTCATAAATCTTATGCCCATAAAACAGTTTGTTAAAGCCCATGAGAAGTTCTCTTGAAACACTTGTAACAGCACTAGCGGCAAAAATGATGAAGTAATTGTCTCATTTAGTAAGATCCAACTTTTACTGCAGTTAATTTCTAAGGAGTCAGGAGCAAATTCAGCAAAAGGTTATATTTCTTGCTGCAATTTCTGCATAAATGACATAGGAAATTGGCTTATTTTATTTAAATGGATGTCAGATGTTGCTAAAAGACAAGAAAACTCAGTCATGGGAAACAACTCCTTAGTACAGCAGAGTACTCAGAAGGCTTGTCATAACTGCTGGCTAAACATGTAGGTACTGAATTCTCCAGCCAGCGAACAGAAAAAATTTCCAACTTCCAGCCCTTCAAAATCCCCTCTGGAGACACGTCTTACACCTCTAGGTGATTTGTGTCATTTCTGCATAGGGAAGGTCAATGTCCCTCTCTAATGACCTGGCTTAATACCCCATAGCATTTAGGACAATGGTGTCAGTAAAAAAAAATTCAACATTTAACAACAGGTCTTTATACACGTTATACCTTGGATAACTTATGATGGGAAAAAATAATTTTTATCGCACTGAACCCTATAAAAATTGTTTTAAAAATAGATTAATCATTGAAATTACTAATGTATCCCTCTGAAACACATTTCTTTAGGGAAAAGCTGGAATTAATTCTATCCCAGAATTGCCTGATTTTCAGTAGCAAAGAGCATTATTTTCTTTAACAGATTGCAAATTTAACTCTATGCAGACTCCAGTTTGGGTAACTGATGGAAGCAGAACCTATAGGGGGCCCAAATATGGGCACAAGTGAGCTAAAGTCATCATACTGGTAGGAATTCCAATTGAAAGCAGGCATTCTGGTTCAGCTGTTAGGGGCAGGCAGTAGGACAGGGACCATACTAAGCACCTTGCTCACCACACTACACAGCAAAATCTGGATATTAAAAATCTAGGGAGCCTGCGCCAAACTTGTATCTGTCACACTTTTAACACTTCAGAATTATTCTATAGGCCTCTTCTGTTCTCACTTGTCCTTTAAACAGATTCACCTCTGTTCATTTTAGCAGTTATTCCTATCTACTTTTTTTTTTTCTTTTTTTTTGTCAGGCTCAATGGCCACATCTTGAAGTTTCACCCAGATGATTTTGGTCCTGACACTGGCAAGAATTTACATACATCCTTAACTTTCACCAAAAGTAATTCTCCCATGAGTAACCCTGTTATCTGTCATACCACTTTTGCAGTTGAATCTCTATGTAAGCACTTGCAGAATCAAGGATATTGAAAACTAGCAAGCAGAGCCAGTTGTTTGTATTTAGAAGTGTCTAGCTTAGCTAGCACTAGATTACACTTAAGGAGATTTTAGGCCATGCCATGTTAACTCAGTATTTATCTTTTAATGAGAAATCCATTATTTCTTAAGTACAAAAGATGTTAGATATAATTCATGCAGATTCAGTAGGACGTTTGGTATGGTATAACAGAAATCAAATGGTGCATGGTTAACACAAGAATTGTAAGAAGTGGAAAACACTAACTAATCAGGAGAATATGAGTTATGCTGAAAGGGGGAATACTTGGCTAAAATAAAACCACACAGTGCAAAGCATTTATTTCTGAGATCCATTCCAAGAATAAATTCAGTATTTTAAAAAATTTATTACAAGATCACTAATAGGCATAAGGGTAAAAGCATTTGCTGTTGCCCCAGGTGCTGGGTGCCAACCATCCAGAGGAGAACCAGAACATCATGTCAGAATTAGGCAAGTTTGAGGATGGGAGCCATGGGAAGAACTCAACAGTACAAGAACATAAAGTCATGCATCTATCATCTGTTAATAGGAATTTCCCCTCTCCTTCCTTTTGGAAGTAGAACAGAAGGAAGGTGTACTATCTCTTATGCAGGAAGCCAAAAGAACTGATCTTTTAAGTGTTCCTGTGTTTGTGAATACAGGCCAGGTACCATACTCCCTGCAGTTCCTCTCCCCTGTGCTTCCCATTAGCCAATGCCAAACAATTGGGATAGGGGAAGGGAAAAGGAGAGAGAGGACAAGATGGCAGGAGCATTTTGAAATAAGGGTTTTATGAGTGTTTTTACATGAGCATGACCTAAGGAATAAATTTGAGCATAGCATGTCTGAGCCCAGTAGACTCTTGTGTGGGATGAGCACTCACATCAATGGCATTCCACCCAGTTTCAGCTGTGACTGTACCTCGGCTGTAGCCAAAGGAACCTCAATAGCCTTTCATGCACAGACAGAAGAAGCAGGCAGTTATACTCCCTGGCTGGCATACCCACTTTGTATCTGCTGCTGAACAAAAGGTCTCTGTATGAGGTCACTGTATAATGAGCCGCAGTTCAGTTGTAAATACATTTTCAATGTTTCCGTCCCAGTGCAGAACAAAAAGGAGTGTCCCAATTCAGGTCAACACTTCGCAACATCATCATTTGAGGAGAAAATTAATTTTTGTCATCAGTTGTCTCAGCATTGCTGTTTCATGGGAAGCAGGATTCTTGATACGTTTGACACTGGCTGTGATGTCAAATGCCTGTCATTGCCCTCTTTAATCATAATTGGTGATCTCTGCTTTGAGCTTTGTTGCATTTCAGCATACTCAGTGTTATGGGAATGAATCCTGGTTTGTTTGTCCTTCAAAATTACACTCTTTGTTTGCAAAGATTTGCTTTCCTCGGGTACTTGCAAGTATGTAAAATCTGAGGTGCAAAACACCAGAAAAAGACATGTTGGGCTAGGAACAGGAAGGTTGGTTTGCTCTTCCATAAGAAGACAAATTTTCAAATTGACCTACATAATCCTACCTTTCTGCAGAATGCCAGGTCAACTTCCAAGTCTGCAGGCTCATAACATGGTGTATTTTCACAGATACCTTCTGAATGAACTTTATATTTTGATTTTGAAACTCACTCAAAAAATACTGTATTTCTTCTAGTTTTTGGGTTGAAGTTTAGGATTTGAACTACTGCATGCTACCTTTTAAGCAGGTTAATACAATATACTTAGACAGTACAACTAAACATAAGGGTACAGAATAGGATGCCAAAATTAGATTTGTTTTCCCAAACACCACCAAAAAACAGAAAGGCTTTTTTTTTGTGAACTGAAGATTATAGGAGACTTCCTACTAATCGTCTAATTAAAGCTGTGAACTAGTATAAACAAAGTTGTATTTTCAGCTGGAGATGTTTACATCCGTCTCACTTCAACTTACAGGCAAAGCAAAATTAAAAGTTAATTTTAAACTATTCAGCTTTATTTCAATGTTTCTTCATCACAATGGGTTTTAAAGAAGCCTGCTGCATTAAAAAATCTTAACTAAAAATCTTTGGCATTCCCTTCTCCTTGTCTTTGTCCCCCAGTCTTTGGCACATCTCGGTTCTGCCTTTGCTCTCCTGTGCTCTTGTCTCTGGATGTATGTTGCTCCTGAAGTTTACAGGTAGATGCACAGAGGCAAGTGATCAGAGATTGCAGTAAGTATTATAAAGACCTTAGCAGTATCTTTTTTTTACTCCTGAAAGTGCTTACTGAATGTTTTATATGATGCTGGCCTGAGCTTGCAGTAGAAGTGAAAAATATTTTCAGATGCCACATTTCCGGTATCAGATAAGTCTTTGCAACTACATTGCTAAAATAAGGCACTTGGAAAATATACCCTATTGGGTTGCTAAGTAAGGAAACATACAGACAGATTTTCTTGGCAAATTCTAACACTAACATAACAGCACATTAACAAGGTACTTTATAGCAATATATGGCCAGGTTACTGTGCAAAATATTTAGTTTTAGAAACACCGGTACCTTTCAGTATAACCCTCCTGCTTCCTCAGTTCTGAGTGTTTAGCATGCTTTCACTTATTCTCCTCCTGGACTTCCAGAAGATGTCTGCACCCTCCCATGGCTCTAATGATCCAACCCCCTTTTCCACCTCTGGTGGGAAATTCCTAGTGCCTGAATATTACAGTTTCTTTGGAATTAGTTAGATTTTTCTTCCTTTAAACACAGACCTGCACTTCAGTGCACTGTTTATACCCAGGCATAATGGTAGGGTTTCAAACCTCTCACAAGGGGCTACCTCAAAAATGTGTAACCAGCTGACGCAGAACATGAAATATTCCCTGAGTAAACAGCCTGCTAACCTCCAGCACTGCTCACGCCTCACAATCATCAGGTCTAGGTGCTCCCCATCTCTTCTTTGTCTGAACTGATGGGTTCTGGCCCACCAGAGCTCCTTCTGATTACACAACTGATGATCAGCTGGCACCATGTCAAAGAAAAAGTTGCATGAAGAAGACTGCAATCTGCCTCTTCTGTAGCTGTGCTTGTATTAGAAAATGGAGGTGGGGAGCTGTGGGGAGCGGATGTCTTTTCCTCCATTCTCTGCTCTGGCTGGTCAAAGCAGGGAGGCTTCTGACTTCTGTTTTCAATTGAGATTTTATTTTTGTTTGACTATTGTTAAAAACAAAAACATCCTGGGAGGGAAAAAAGCTTTTAAAAGAACGTGGGTGTGGCTTTTGCCTCTCCTCTCTAGCTGGTGACACGGCCTACAAAACTGTACTTTGAACTTGCTTTTCCTGGGGGGAAGTGGGGAGCCTAGATGTCTCCTGCAGTATAAAAGATACTCTCGCCATAATCACAGCAACAAAGACAAGATCAAATTTAAGGATTTCAGAGATTTGTCAGGATGATTCATCATGATATACTGCAGAATTTAACAAGCCCGTTAGAAGCACTGATTTCTCTGATCCTGTGCTACTGCAAAAAAAACCTCCAGTAAGCATCTCTCTTCAATTTATGAATCTACACCCATTTACTATCCCTGCCAAAGAAAGCACAAGAGCTTTAATATTTAAGTATAACCAAAAAAAAAGTTAAAGGAGAATTTCAGCTTACCCAGCTGAAAGGGTCTATTTACAAGGGGCTCATGAACTCTAGTCTTTTCATTTGGTGAACTAAAAAAATCTTTATGGAACAAGATGTAGAATTCCAGAATTTCTCTTCTGGACACAGTAATACCACAGTTGTAGAAGTCTTACACCTTTTGTGTTTCTTCTAAGTTTGTTTCATAACAGAAGACTTCATAATCTTAAAATTGGGCTGGAATAGAGAAAAAAGAACGTCTGGAGCAAAAAAGCTCGAAACTTCTGTACTTCTGTGTTTCTTTCATGCATAATGCTGGAGTGCAAATAGGTCATATTAATGTCCACCTGACAGCCTGTTTTTGACAGTTATGTTTATCATTCAACTTTATCCAAAGCATGTTTTCAAGAGATTTCTTACTTTACAAACACAACTAAACTAGCAAAACTGAGCATTTGAAGCACAATCAAAAAATTACACTAACGCCAAAGCAAATAAACAAATACAATACCAAAAGCTTTGTTTTTGTTCTGCTAAATCATAACCTTATTTTGGAATGTGTTTTGTAATTTTTTTTTGTTTTCTTCTTATGACAAAGAAATGCATTCAGTAGAGATTTAATTCACTTTAACATGCTCTTTGGGAATTGTTTTGGAAGCTGATAGTAAGAAAATAGCTTTTTATCATAATTTAAAATTTTATTCTAATTCTACACATTTTTATAGCATTTTATTTATTAGGCTTTCATTTGGAAGGAAGAGAAAGGGATGACACATGAACTTATATGGCTTCTAACACAGATGTCGTTATTTTAATTTTTTTTGTTTGAAAAATACGTTGAGCCCAATTCTACTTTCAGTTGTAAGAAACAGTACCAAAAACCACTAGTGAAGTCAGTGGACTTCTTCTGTTTTTACAGGTATAACAGGCTAGGCTTTACCCATGTGTGTTTATGTTTTGTAATAAGTAGTATACACTTGAAGTATTAACATAAATAAAACCTATAAATAGCTTTATCTAGATATAATTGGTGCCTCTTAATTTATGACTAACAAAGAATTACAAATAGAAGTGTCTCACTCCTCAAAGGAACTGCTTGTTTTTCCTTTGACTTTAATCCTAATTTTACACTGAGTCCTTATTTTATACTTCTTGTGTTGAGAGGATTATGATTCCACCAAAACTATTTAAAAGGTTTTTAATGTATTTACAAAACCATCTAGGCTGTCATTCATTCCACAAGGTACTGTTTTCCCACCCATAAAGATACCACTCCTAAAAGCCATCATATATCAAATACTACTCCAATTTTTGGATTACCAATCAATTTCTGCTTTATACTGTGTCAAGTTAGTAGCAAGGTATTAATTTCTTAACTGAGGCCTTAACATGTAAAATTGCTTGTATACTATGCTGTACTTCTGTTTAGAATAATAAAATCACAGAATGGATTGGCCTGGAAGGGACCTTCAAATATCATGTAGTCCAACCCCCTGCTGTGGGCAGGGACATCTTTCACTAGATCAGGTTGCTCAAAGCCCCGTCCAGTCTGACCCCAAATACTTTCAAGGATGGCGCAGCCGCAACTTCTCTGGGAAACCTGTTTCAGTGTCTCACCACCCTCACAGTAAAGAGTCTCTTCCTTATATTTAACCTAAATCTACCCTCTTTCAATTTAACACCCTTGCACATTGTCCTGTCACTACAGGCCCTGGTAAAGTCTCTCTCCATCTTTCTTATAAGCACCCTTAATGTACTTAAAGGCCACAATAAGGTCTCCTTGGAGCTTTCTCTTCTCCAGGCTAAACACCTAACTCTCTCAGTCTTTCTTCATAGGATAGGTATTCCAGCCCTCTGACATTTTCGTGGCTTTTCTCTGGATCCACTCTAACAGGTCTATGTCTTTCTTTTGCTGGGGACCCCAGAACTGGAGACCACAGTACTGTCTGAAGTACTCGATGTGGGGTGTCACCAGAGGAAAGCAGAGGGGTAGAATCACCTCCCTTGACCTGCTGGACATGCTCCTTTTGACACAGCCCAGGATACAGTTGGCTTTCTGGGCTGCAAGTGTGCATTGCCAGTTCGTATGTTGTCTTCATCTAGCAGCATCCTAAGTGCCTCTCCACAGGGCTGCCCTCAATCCATTCATCCACCAGTCTGCATCGATACTGGGGACTGCCCCAACCCAGATATAGGACCTTGCACTTGGCTTTGTTGAACTTTATGAAGTTCACACTGTTCCACCTCTCAAGCCTATCAAAGTCCCTCTGGGTGACATGCCTTCCCTCAAGCGCATCAACAACACTACTCAGTTTGGTGTCATCTGTGAACTTGATGAGGGTGCACTCAATCCTACTGTCTATGTCATTAATAAAGACAATGAGTAGTACTGGCTTAAAACATAGAATCATAGAATCATAGAATGGTTTAGATTGGAAGGGACCTTTAAAGGTCATCTAGTCCAACCATCCTGCTGTGAGCAGGGACATCTTCAACTAGATCAGGTTGCTCAGAGCCCCATCCAAACTGACCTTGAATGTTTCCAGGGATGGAGCATCTACCCCCTCTACGGGAAACCTGTGCCAGTGTTTCACCACCCTCATACTAAAAATTTTTTTCCTTATATCCAGTTTAAATCTACCCTTCTTTAGTTTAAAACCATTACCGCCTGACCTATCACAACAGGCCTTGCCAAAGAGGTTGCCCCCATCTTCCCTACAGTCCCACTTTTAGTACTGGAAGGCGGCAATAAGGTCCCCCTACAAAATTCTCTTCTCTAGCCTGAACAACATGAACTCTCTTTGCCTGTCTTCATAGGAGAGATGCTACAGCCCTTGGATCATTTTTGTGGCCCTCCTCTGGACCTGCTCCAACAGTTCCATTGTCCTTCTTGTACTGAGGACTCCAGTGCTGGACACAGAACTCCAGGTGGGGTTTCACCAGAGCAGAATAGAGAGGCAGAATCACCTCCCTTGACCTGCTGGCCACGCTTCTTTTGGTGCAGCCCAGGATATGGTTGGCCTTCTGGGCTGCGAGTGCACATTGTTGGCTCACGCCCAGCTTTTCATCCACCAGTACCCCCAAGTCCTTCTCTTAAGGTCTGCTCTCAATCTCTTCATCTCCCAGCCTGTATTGATACCCAGGGTTGCTCCAACCCAGGTGCAGGATCTTGCACTTGGCCTTGTTGAACCGCATGATGTTCTCACAGGCCCACCTCTCCAGCTTGTCTAGGTCTCTCTGGATGAGATCCCATCCTTCTGGCATGTCAACTGCACTGCTCAGCTTGGTGTTGTCTGCAGACTTGCCGAGGGTGCATTTGACAGTCCCACTGTCTATGTCATTGATGAAGATATTAAACAGTGCTGGTCCCAGTAGGGACCCTTGATGGACACCACTTGTTATAAATCTCCATCTGGACATCGAGCCATTGACCTCTACTCTCTGGATGCGACCATCCAGCCAGTTCCTTATCCACCCAACAGTCCACCAGTTTAGAGAGAAGGATGCTGTGGCAGACCATGTCAAAGGCCTTACAGAAGTCCAGATAGATGACATCCATAGCTCTCCCCTTGTCCACTGATGTAGTCACTCTGTCATAGAAGGCCATTAGGTTGGTCAGGCAGGACTTGCCCTTGGTGAAGCTACGCTTGCTGTCGTGGATCACCACCCTGTCCTCCATGTGCCTTAGCATAGCTTCTAGGAGGATCTGTTCCATGACCTTCCCTGGCAGAGAGGTGAGGCTGACAGGTCGGTAGTTCCCAGGGTCCTCCTTTCTACCCTTTTTAAAGATGGGCACAATGTTTCCCTTCTTTGAGTCCCCAGAGTCTTCACTTGACTGTCATGACTTTTCAGATACCATGGAGAGTGACTTGGCAACTGCATCAGCCAATTCCCTAAGTACTCTGGGATGCATCTCATCAGATCCCATAGACTTGTGTACATCCAGGTTCCTCAGACGGTCATGAACCTGATCTTTCCTTACAGTGTGAGGGGCTTTATCCCCCTGGTCTCCATCCTGCAGTCCATCAGCTTGGGAGGGGTGAGGACAGAGGTTACCAGTGGAGACTGAGGCAAAAAAGTTGTTGAGTATCTCAGCCTTCTCTTCATCTGTTGACACTAGGCCACCATTCTTGTTCATCGGGGTGGGGGTGTGTGTACACTTTCTTTAACTTGCTTTTTCTGGCTGACACACCTGTAGAAGCTCTTCTTGTTATTCGTTGCATCCCTTGCCAAATTCAGTTCCAGCCACCCTTGGCCCTCCTAACCCTATCCCTCCACAACTGGGCAGCGTCCCTATACTCTTCCCAGAACACCTGTCCTTGCTTCCACTGCCTCTGCAGTTCCCTATTGCTCTTTAGTTTGACCAGCATGTCTCAATTCAGCCATGCTGGTCTCTTCCTTTCCTTGTCTGATTTCTTACACCTGGGAACTGAGAGCTCTTGAGCTGTATGGAAAGTGTCCTTAAAGATCTGCCAGCTCTCTTCTGTTCCCTTGTCCCTGAGGACCATTTTCCAGGGGGTCCTGCTGACGAACTCCTTGAAGGGCCGGAAGTCCGCTTTTGTAAAATTTAGGGTCTTGACTATACTCCTTGCTTTTCCCATATGCCTCAGAGTGTGAACTCCACCAATGCGTGATCACTGCAGCCCAAGTTGCCTCCAGTCTTGACATCACTGATGAGCTCACTTGCATTGGCGACCATCAGGTCTAGTATTGCATCCCCTCGGGTAGGGCTGTCTATTACCTGGCTAGAAGTTATCCTCAGTGCATTCTAGGAATCTCCTGGATTGCCTACAGTTCACCGTGCTACTTTTCCAGCAGATGTTGGGGTGGCTGAAGTCCCCCAGTAGGACAAGAGCCTGCGAGCACGAAGCCTCCTGCAGCTGGAGGAAGGCGGCTTTGTCAGTAGGCTCCCCTTGATCAGGCAGCTTGTAGTAGACAGCAACCACAAGGTTCCTTTTGTTGCCTCTGTCGCTGGTTCTTACCCATAAGCTTTCGACCTGTTTGTGGTTATTCTCCAGGGGCAGCTCTTCACACTGTATCGATTTCTTGCTGTAGAGAGCAACACCTCTGCCCCTCCTTCCTCGCCTATCCCTTCTAAACAGCCTGTTGCCATTGATAGCTACATTCCAGTCATGGGATTCGTCCCACCAAGTTCCAGTAATGGCAATCAAATTGTAGCTTTCTAGCAGCACAGTAGTTTCCAACTCCTGTTTGTTTCCCATGCTGTGTGCATTAGTACAGAGGCATTATACCCGAGCTGTGAGCTGTGACTCCTTATCGGAGCATGCCTTGATAGCCTTGAGGTGTTTTATGGAAGTTTCCCTGTTGGCTTCTACTACCTCAGGAGCCCCCAGCTCCTCAAAACCCTGAGGGACACCACTTGTTACTGATCTCCATTTGGACATTGAGCCACTGACTGCAACTCTTTTGATGCAGCTAGTCAATTCTTTAGCTGTCGAGTAGTCCATCCATTAAATGTACATCTCTCCAATTTAGCTGCAACTATGTTGTGTGGGACTATCAAAGGCCTTACAGAAATCAAGATAGATTACATCGTTGCTCTTCCCTTACCCTCCCCAATGCAGTCACTCCATCTTAGAAGGCCACCAGATCAGTCAGGTGTGATTTTCCCTTTGTGAAGCCATGTTGCCTGTCTCTAATGACTTCCCTGTCATAGCTTCCAGGAGGATCTGCTCCATTATCTTACTGGGTAGAGAGGTAAGGATGACTGGTTGATAGTTCCCAGGGTCCTCCTTTTTACCCTTTTTAAAAATGGGTATGAAGTTTCCCTCTTTCCAGCCATGGGGACTTTGCCTGACTGCCATGATTTTTTACCTTGTGCAAGCTATAAATACCATGTGACTGATAGTCTTCTAAAGTTACTCTGCCATCTACACCTTACATAGAATTCTAAGGAAATCTTATAGTTCTCATCTATTTATAAGAAAAACATAAACCAAAAGTTGTCTATGTCAGTGAAGAGTCATTTATTCTCAGTCTCCATTTAGAGTATACATCCTTCTATTTCTGCATAACTTATTGCATTTCCTTATTTAAATGATTTTCTGTTGCTTACTATGATAAATTTTTATCTTTGTCCTCAACCAAAAAATACTGGTTTTGCAACTAGATGGAGAATCAGTTCACACTGTAGCTTTAACATCTGTAATTATCTCCCTTGTTTTCCTTCCCTATAGTTTTTCTTACTTAAAAAATAAAATCGTGTAGGCAGGATTACCTTTTCCTTAGGGTGGGGACTCCCATTGCTATAAAAACTGAACTCATTTATATAACACCTTTCAGTAGAAACCCAGGGAACAGATGATCTGTATCCCTTGTTCCTAAAATCAGTGAGCTTGGAATGCCTTTGGGGACAAAAGGTTGAATAATAAGTGCATCATCAAGTTATGGCATTAGAAGAAGGAACAACTTCAGAAACTAATGCTCAGACATTACAGAATTTCTAACCTCCACACAGTAAACTTAATGTGAACAGTTATGCCTACAGGAGTATAACTAGGTTTCTAAGTAGTTTGTGTGTCATAGAAGAGGTTTCATATTTTGAGCTAGCTTGTCTTTTAAACGAATGTCATAATTTAGTCCTGGTTAAGATGACCGTAGTAATCCAAACAGGAGGTGTTAGGACCAGGAGTTCCTATCAGAGAAATATAATCATGATCCACCAAAAAGATTACGGATATCTTGATCACTGAGTCCATGCCAGGGTGCTTTGTGCCACAGATGTTTCAATTCAGTTAATGAAAGTAGTATGACATACTTCCACATAATGGGATTAGATATCAATTTAATAACACTAAATATCCTACATTATCAGAAGATGTTCACTTTATGAACAGGAAATCTGTTTGCAGGACAGAGCTGCAGCAGAGTGAGAAGTTATGCCATCATGGAAAACTCAGAATTTTTTCAGGGTGCTAGAGAGACACCTGAAATTGCCAACTACGTTGTGCCAGAAATTTTTTACTATTAGCGTTGAAGACTGATCAACAGCTCATGGCAATGGTGATGAGAGCTTGGAAAACTTTTTCTGATAACATTTTTGTATATCACAAAATCCTCATTTGAGTGAAAAGTACAAAATCCTGGACTTGAAACAAGAAAGACCTGCAACACAAGTTTTAAATTAAATTGGAAAGATGGAAGAAACCAGTTCATAATAATTGTTTGGACTCATTCAAGTTAATTTAGCAGATATATGAAGATGAACAGGAAGGCTGAGGACACAAAGGTATTCTGAAACAAAGACGGAGAGGAATAAATCACCAAACTGTCAATAGAATAAGGCAAGAATGGAGTAGAATATTTATTACTAAAGGGATTTCTGATGGTTAATGCTAGCCTGGTGGGCTAACTCTGAATAAAAAATCATAAAAGTAATACTTCTGTCACAGAAAAGTGAGAAAGGAAAGAGCTAATAGCGCTGGCAGCACAAAATTTGCCAAACGCTGGAGACAAATGCAAGGTAAGATAAAAACAGGGGCTCAATTCTCTGTGCTTTTTTGATACAAGACTATGGGTGGCAGATAATACAAGCTAGAGATGTTGGGGGGGCCTTTTGTCAAATAAAAAAGTCAGGTATTGACAGTGCCTTGATCTTGTCTCTAGATAACCCATCTCTTCTCGTTCTGTCCCTCATTGCTTCCACAAGGCATCATGGTCCAAAAATTGCAGCCATACAATAATGCTTTTAAGAATAGAAGATAAATCTGGCTCAACTAGATCAAATAATTCCACAATAGTCTTATAGCTGCATTTTAATAATTATTTTTGTCTCATAACATTAGCAACACTGTAGCATTTGGGGTAAATTTCTGGTATAAGTGTATGTAAAAGCTTAAGCATTAAAAAGCACATGTGGAAGTACATGCACTGTCAACCACAAAATTTTTTCTGCAGTAAACAGTTTAGGGTGAATAACCAACTGCCCCATGTGGGTAGCACTGTAGCGGGCTGCCACAATTAGTACAGGACATATATAATCACATGATATTTCCATTAGCAACATGCAGTACAAATACAGAGTGAACACTCCTAAATTCTTTTTGCAAGCAGTAAAATCTGAATATGTCTCATATTTTCCTGTTGTTGCCATCCAGTTTTGCTGTGTGCTTTATTCCACAGATTTTATTTTAAAAGACATATTTTTACTTGCACTGCTGTTAAGTTGCTATACAAATGGAAAAATATTTCTCATTTTGGAAACTGCAAGCATACAGTAAGTATACTGCCTACTAAGTTCTAAAGGAGTCATTTTCTTAAGAATTATATATTACTGCCTGCAAAAATCAGGTTGATTACTACTGATATTTCAGCATTCTTGATGCATTGTTTAGATGCTCTTCTGAAGTTAAAATTACACTGCAGGCCTGTAATATTTTCGTTTTGCAGGTGTAATGGGAAAAAATAGTTCTGCAGCCTTTATTATCAAAGCTTACATTGCTGTTCTTGGTCAATTCTTTAGCTTATTCAAATACTTAAAAGAACTGTGTATTTCATTCTGAATTTCCTTAAGAAAATCAAGATCAAAACATCTCTTCAGCAGATTCTTAAGATAGTCCCATGAAATTTAGTGAAACTCACAGCAAATGTTACATACACGGATAAAACAAATTTTGTTTTTAAACAGTTCTCAGAATAATAACTAAAATTTCATACCTGGACAAATATAAAATGTGAGTTCATACAGAATGAATAGTTCTCCCATTAATTGCAATTTAAGGGTAAATGAATAAAACTGGAAAACAAAGGCTCTGAAAATGATTGTTGGGCTAGATCAACATAGGTAGATGAATTATTGAGAAAAAAATTCAGACAAGGAGGCTTTATATCTTCTGCAAAATTATAGTTTGTATCCTTACTCTAACCTCCTAATACCTTCATCCCCATATTCTACCCCTTTCCTGCAAAGTCCGTATACTGTAAATTGCTATATGTCTTAAACCAACTTGTCATATTTGGCATTAGTTTAATTAGTTTTGGCAAATGCTTTTTGGTGACTCATGGGAGAGTTCTTTTGGTCTCTTTACTAACAGATGTACCATTTCCTGTGCTAAAAGCAATGACAACAATGTCACATGGCTATAAAATTGTAGGAATTTGCTACTCAATAGTCCAATAAAAACAACTTGCTTAAAAATAAGACAGAGTAGATAAGATGGAAAATACACATCAGCAGAAATGTTTGGTCATAAAAGATTTGATCCTTTGTCACTTACCTAAACTTCATATGTTGAACCAGAATTCCATAGTATACGAAACATTAACTTGGTGGCAAAAATTACTTTGTGTGAGAAAGAACCTCACTCCATTGCACAGAGCTGCCTCTTCACATTACATGCATGGAATAAAATGGACACACATAAACCACTGTCACTTTATCAGCTCTAGTAGAATTTGCTACATGTTCCCTTGTTTATCCTGGTTAAAGTGTTCTGATATGAAGGGTAGTTTCTGTGGAATCATACTAGAAGACCAGAACATACTCCACAACAATTTCTAAATCATGGTTTACCCACTTACACATCCTTACTCTCCTTCTCTGCTTATTTTATGCAGCAGAAAAGCCCCCAAAAGATACAAAAATAAGTTAGAGTCTAGTGACTAGGATATGGCAGTTTCTTTTAAAGATCCCCAATGTACCCTCCCCACTTGCAAGCAGAGGGGGATGCACCTCTTCTGGGGTAGGTGAGAAAAGGGAAGCAGCACCTTGCCTGCATGCCATCTTCTTGTTCCAGAGAAGGCCGTGGAAAAGGTCACCAGGTCCTTCATGGACTGTCCTCAAGCCTTCAGGGAAAGCTACTTAAACTATCAGTGACTGTAGAGAGTTTTCTGCCACACACCACTCACAACTAATGGTTCTGGTAAAGTCCCACAAACACAGGCATACATTCTTCATTAATTTCAATCTGCTTTCCTAAACATTCTGAGATTTTTATCTCTTTTATCAAAAAGCAGGAAAATCCTGTAAATCATCAGGAGGAGAGATTTCCATGTGAACATCTGTCTGGCCATTCTGAGACATTTTTGAGATGCCTGTCCTATACAGCATAGACAAGACCATGTGGCTTGTGCCTGGCTGTAGTACACAAATAGCATTTCAAGGTGTGGTACAGATATCTAGATGCAGATAGAAGGAAAAGACCCACCTGCTGTCACTAAGCTGTTGATTTTTAGCCATAGCTGAAACACTTCTAGATAAATCAAGGGAAAAAAAAAAAGTTAATGAAATACTCTTTGAACCATTTCTCAACCAGCTTCAATGACTTCATTCCCCAGTGCAATTAATCTGTCACCTTTATCAGAGTTGAATTCACCAAAACAAAACAAAAATGAAGGGAATGTATTCATCACTTAATTACAACTAAAGGTTCAGATTTAGACAAGCTGCCACAGGGAGATGTAATTTGCACATCCTAATATCAGCCAACCCTCCTATGCCAGAGGGGGCAATTCATCACTGTGCAGGGGTATTTGCTGTTTCGTGAGAGCTCTGCTGGCAGTAGGCTCCAAGTCAACACCTTCGTTAGACATCCTAGTCATGCCCTCTTCCGGACAGCGTTATCCACTCCTTCAGCAGCCAGGAGTACCTAGGACTCTACACCAATATTATTAACCAGCAATCTGCAGCTGCAGCTTCCCAGCATATCACAAAGTGGGGAGAAGAAAATTCCTCATCATTAGAAACAAGACTTCTTGCCACATATATAAGATCACATGCACTTATTCTTTTAATCCTTAATGTCTGCATATATGAGGATAAGAAAGATAAGTTCTTAATGAAAAGGTGGACTTAAAGGCGAGACTGCAACTAAAACTAGAGTTGAAATGGTCTCAAATGTATTTCCTGAATCACCTTATCTTATGTTTCTGTGGTGCTTACCACAGATTCCTTCTTTCCACCTGTTTTGTATCCTGCAAAAATTAAGAGATTAAAAAAAATATCTGTTATAGATAAGGCCCATCCTGTAATATTTATTCAGGCCTCAGTCAAATTTTTGTATTTCTCACCTAATGCTTGAATATTTTCATGATGTGTTCAGTATTTAATGAAATTTTTGTAGCCCCATCAAACTCCAAAATGTGGAAAATCTTTTCAAAATAGAATCACAGAAATTAGATATACAATGTTAGGGATTTTTGTCTAAGAGTTTCTTTTGTATTGAATTAAGGCTAATCTTGACTTCCTTTATTTGAAGACTTTGGACACTGTTTAACACAAAAGGAGTTATTTTGCTAATAAAGAAAGCCTACAGTGATCTTTACATTACCTGTGATACAAAAAGCTCCCACCACAGCAGAAAGCAGTGTCAGATTTTAAAAAAAATTCTTGCAATTTGAACTGTCATCAATGATAAGCTCTTCCTCATCAGCCACAGGGGAAAGCCTTTCATGCTAAGGAAAGCAAGCTGAGTATTGATTTCCAGGTTAACATTTTGGTGGTATGAACTGGAGATGACTAAGCACGATTTTAATAAAGCAATAATATCTCATGTCAAAGGACTTCAGAACACTTTAGGAGACCAAAAACTTCAACTGGTAATGATTTAATTTCACAGTGCTAATGTAGGTCAGTATAATTGCCCCCCTTTGGTGACAGATAAAATGAATGAAGTTATGATGATCTTTTCTGAGAGACGTTCCGGGATCCTGGATGTTTCTGTGGGCACTTAATCTGGAATTAAGAATGCTTTGTTGATACAAAAAAGAGGGCCTGAGTGCCTCCTGTGGGTATTAATGTGTAGTTAGATCAGTATCTAGTGGAATGACTTGAATCTTGGACAGTAATTTAGCCTCTGTTCATGTTATTCCTGTTACCTTCTCATGAATTTGTAGCTAGAGAGTTAAAAAGATGATTTTTACAAAATTCCTGTCAGTACTACAGAGTTTGTATTTTCTCCAATGGACTTATATGAATATTCATTCACTATCATCACCACTGAGCAGAAAAACAAAATAGAACGTGTTTTATCCTCTCCCTGTTAAAAATCTAGATCACACTTCTTACAACTAAAGGCTAAACTTTTAAAATCACATACTTCATTAATGCAGGGTCATTATAAGTGAATGTTATTGCATTCTTTCCGTCTTTCACATCTACTCAGTAAACAAAGTAAATACAAGTCACAGGAAAAGGATGTGTAACTTTAACAGTAGTTAAAGAAAGGATATAATTTTGTATCTTCATTACTGTTTAAATAACACACTAGGTTTTATATAAAATACATAATAAGCTTTGCTTCTCACCAATTTTGAGTATTTTTATAGTGCATATCTTTTACATTTTTCCTTAGGAAATGTTTATGTTTCCAACAATATTGAAACTTGTTCAGGATGGCCAACTAATTTTTGTATAAACAGTAAAAATTATCATGATAAATCATTCTGGAAGTCTGAATTACCACCCAATGTGTATCTTATTTTTAGATGTCATTACTCATGCATTTCTATTTTTTAGATATACTTTTGGCTTTACTTTCAACTCTTACTCCACAACTCAGCTTGACTTGTCTGCCATTTTTGTATGTCAACTGAACCAAACTGCAGTTCTCTCTCTGACGGAGCAACATCTTAAAATTTTTGAAAGTATAGCCTTGTTTCAAATGGTCTTTGCTCCTGAAACCTTAGTGGGTCTACTGTGGAGAGGTAAGGGGTTCCTAAGCAATATACCCTGCCTACAGCTTTGGGCAGTTGTTAGCAATTAGGGTCAACTGTCTGCTCCCCTGTCCCAGGGAAACTGCACCAGTGCTAATAAAAACTCTCTAATGCCCTTTGGATTTTATGTGGCAACACAGTTTGAGAATGACAGAAGATAATGGTGGTATGTATATTCAATCAAGTAACATTATTCACCAATGTAGGTGAAAACAGAATTTCCATCAGTTTCCTACTAAAAGTGGCAGCAGATCTTACCTGAGGATGGGGACTGTGTTGACAATCTATCACAGTATTAGGCACTAGGGATAATACTGAGACACTATGGCTTCATAGTGATTAAACACTTAAAAAAATTAAACTTGAAAGCACAGGACAAGTCACTGTTCTTGGTCAATATAAAGCGTAAGTATTTCTACTGTATATTCAGTTAACAATGAAGAATTTTACCTCTGCAAAATTTTGAAAAGTAATCTTTTTAATTCCTAGTGTATGGCTCATAATAGATGGGAAAGATGTTAGCCTCAATAGTTACCTAATACTATTTTGCCCACCTTGTTGGATGATCAAATAACAATATAATCTATAGTTTTTAAAGAATAATGAATTTGGGAAGGTGCATTTGAGCATATAGATGCACTCACAGCACATACAACACAGACAAATGCTTCACGGCATATTTCTATAGCCAAGAATTCAGATGTCTTCTGTATTTATCAGATCCATTCAGTGAAAAGAAAAAAGAAATCATCATTCCAATGATACTTGTCATTAAACGTCACTCACACACGGTTGTGAAAGGTATGCACAGCACTCTAAAATGACACTGAAGAAGAGTACAGATGTTTTAACTGTACTTTCACTCTTGGCAGGTCACTGTGCGTACTTCTTTCTTCCTTCTTGACCTTTCAGCTAATACATATGGCCTCCAGAGCAGCTCTCTTACAGCTCTGTCCCTTCTTGGAGACTCCAAGTCCAAAAGAAGCACAAAACCCCAAAGTCTTTCACCCCTTTTGGGCTCAGACTTGCATTAGACTCTCCACTACTGTTAGACACTACAAATGCTTCTATCCTGCCCAGGTTCAGGCAAGCCTAAGTTGGTTTTTGGCAGCTAAATAAGTAATCGTCTCCTATCAAGTTCTACCTTTCCACAGGGAGCAATCTTCCTTAGGTCCTGGCAATTGGCCAGTGCTTTTACTCCCACAGTAACAGACCAAAAATCCTGTGTTCTTTCCATTCTTAAAGCAAAAAAAACCACCAACCCAGTTCTCAGCTTCTCCCTTTGAATCCTCCAAGAAGCTTAATATTGGTCTCAGTCACTCCAGAGCTAAGACCTCTTGAGGCTTGCCATGTATCTCTTATGTAAGGGTGGTAAGTCCCAACAGAGTTGTCTGAACCTAGGAATGCCTAATTCAAGAAAAATTAAGATGGGGCGCCTTTTTTTATAAAAGAAAGAGATGTTTCTACTGGAGGTGAAAAGAAGACCACATCATCAGGCATGGTTCACACCATAGATTTTGAGGCAAATAATTTCAAGAAGTGTCTTAAAGTATATAGACTGCATTTATATGTTATATACAAACATACTGTGAGATTGTGCAAGAAGGGACTCAGGAATAAGCATTCCAAATACTTCGTTGTACCAAGGGAATTACAAAGACATGTGGCAGTAATTAGAGCAAACTGCTTTTATCCTGGTGTTAGCTGAGATAGATAGGAAAGCTCTAACAGATAAAAGTATAGGTTCACAGGGTAGGTGTACAAAGGCAACAATCTGATAAGATTTTCTGATACTGTGATCATTGCTTGCTATTCCAATCCTACTGTAAAGTAGAACTAACACATAAAGGTGGTCTGGGAAGCTGTAACTCTGTGCCAGAAATCTGGCAGCATAGAACTCCACACACAGCAACAACTCCATACTGCACAGTAAGATCCACCTATACTGGCATTTGTTGACACCAATGTGCTGATTTGCTAACAGCTCAGTTTTTACTATCAATGTTTATTATGTAAAACAGTGCTTCAGGCTGTTGGTACCTTCCATATCCAACTTACTATGTATGTTGCAAAAAAAAAAAAAAGAACCTCCACTGTAGCTACCTTTTTGTTTATTTTGCTGCTTACTGAAAGAATTACTATACATTGGCTGTGCCAGCTCCACTGCAGATCACAGGATTATGTCACTGTTGATTCTTCAATGCAATTGAATACCTTATATGCATGCTCCTATTGGTGGACAACTCCATAATGACAGGTACAGTAGCATGAAGTATTGCAATTTTAAGAACAAGTCCTGAGAAGCCAGGAACATTACTATTAAACATTTTTGCCAAGCTATCCTACTTCCGCATGACATGCACATCTTTCAAATAGAAGAATGCAGCCAGAGGTTTAAGTAATGGCCCCCCAGTGTTGGCTGGCTCCTTCCTATATGTGATGTAACTGTGAATCATAATATATCATAAAGTTACTCAGTCTTAGTAACAGAACAGATTATTTTCAAGCATTTTGTGAATCTGTATAGAAAAAAAAAACCAAAACAACCCTTATAGAGTGAATGAAGTGTTTGGGGTATTCTTAGCCAATGAATGATTTCATACAGATCAAAGCAGCTCCTCACCAACAGTGCCATGCCCTATTACAATTCATATTTACAACATCCTGCCTATATATTGTGCCATTGCAGACTCCACTTTTCAAATAAGACTAAAACAGTACATTATGACCAGTGATGATAATTAAATAATTTACTACCCTTTTTTTTTTTTTTTTTTGCAAGAGTTGGCATTTTTGCTATGGCCTTCTGACCAAAATCCAGTCAAGAGTATCTAATTATCTGATACTTACTGAATATTTCATTCCATTTAATTAGCAGGATAATATATGGACTTCCTGACATATGCTTGGTTACAGCAAGGAAGTTCTAAGCACAGTTGAGGAAAGACATATATATTAAATGAAGCCTTCGCTTTCTGTGATCTGGTATTCATACAGTGTAATGAACGGCTTTCTCAGGAGAAATTTATGTCTGCTTCTAGTCTGTGTTCCCAAGAGAGGTCCTCGAAACTGGTACATCAGAATAACTCAGGTTTATGCCCTCTTTTCCTCAGTTATCCAACACTCGTGGAAGCAGATGCTAGCTTTGCAGCCCATATGTGATAGGATTATTCTACAGTTAGATATAATGTACCTAATCACAGAATCACAGAATGGTAGGGGTTAGAAGGGATCTCTGGAGATCACCTTGTCCAATCCTCCTGCTTGAGCAGGGACACCTACAGCAGGGGGCACAGGACTGCGACCAGGAGGGTTTTGAATATTTCCAGAGAAGGAGAATCCACAACCTCCCTGGGCAGCCTGTCCCACTGCTCTGGCACCCTCACAGGAAAGAGGTGATCTTTCATATTCATACAGAACTTCCTGTGTTCCAGTTTGAGCCCATTGTCCCTTGTCCTGTTGCTGGACATTACTGAAAAGAAGCCGGTCCCATCCTCTTAACACCTACCCTTTAGATACTTATAAGCATTGATAAGATCCCCCCTCAGTCTTCTCTTCTCCTGGCTCAACAAACCCAGCTCTCTCAGCCTTTCCTCATAAGGGAGATGCTCCAGTCCCCTCATCATGTTGCTAGCTCTCCGCTGGACTCTCTTCAGTAGTACCGTCTTTCTTGAACTGGGGAGCCCAGAACTGGATGCAGTACTCCAGATGTGGCCTTACTAGGGCAGAATATAGGGGGAGGATAACCTCCCTCGACCTGCTGGCCACACTCCTTTTAATGCACCCCAGGATACTGTTGGTCTTGGCCACAAGGGCACAGTGCTGGCTCAGGGTCACCTTGCTGCCCACCAGCACTCCCAGGTCCTTCTCAGCAGATCTGCTTTCCAGCAGGTCATTCCCCAACCTGTACTGGTGCGTGGGGTTGTTCCTCCCCAGGTGCAGAACCTTGCACTTGCTCTTGTTGAATTTCATGAGGTTCCCCTCAGCCCAGCTCTCCAGCCTGTCCGGGTCTCGCTGGATGGCAGCACAGCCTTCTGGTGTATCAGGCACTCCTCCCAGTTTTGTATCACCAGAAAACTTGCTGAGGGTGCACTCTGTCCCTTCATCCAGGTCATTGATGGACAGGACGGGAGCCAGCACAGACCCCTGGGGAACACCACTAGTTACAGGAGGTGCGGTTGTACAACCAGACTATGGCCGTTGATCATGACCCTCTGAGCATTGTTGTTCAGCCAGTTATCAGTCCACCTCACTGTCCACTCATCCCACCCACACTTCCTTAGTTTGTCCAGGAGGCCATTATGTGAGACAGTATCAAAAGCCTTGCTGAAGTTGAGGGAAACAACATCCACTGCTCTCTCTTCATCTACCCAGCCAGTCATGCCATCATAGGAGGCTAACAGGTTGGTCAAGTGTGATCTCCCCTTGGTGAAACCATGTTGACTAGTTCTGATAACCTTCTTTTCCTCTATGTGCCTGGAGGTGACCTCCAGAATGAACAGTTTGATCACCTTTCTGGGGATGGAGTTGAGACTGACTGGCTTATAGTTATAGATTCAAGGTCTGTTCTTCCCTAGAATTAGTAGTCCCATATCCAAAGAAGGAGACTACATTTCACAGACAGACAGCATGTGTTCAGTTGTTATTTGAAAGACTGAAGCTTGTGGAGACAGTCTAGAATCAGTAAACATTTTAAATGTGCAAGGTCTCCCTGTAGAAGCAGGCAGAAACAGCAAATATCAGGATACACTGAAATGGAAATTATGCCTGCACCAAAGGCAGGACTTTTATTCAGAGAAACAAAAAAAGGAAAACAGACTTTATTATGCAATTATTAATCTTTTTTTTTCTGCTCTTTGGTTCATGGTTTAAAATACAGTTAGTATAAAAAAAATCCTTTATTTCTATATCAGACTAAAAGGAAATTAAGACTGAAAGAACATTCATGTCCGAGTGATCTCTACATCTTCCACTGTATCTACCTTATGTTCCAGATAAAGCTTTTGATTTTTGCTCCCACTTCTCCCTTCCACCCATTTTCATGGTTTGTTTATAATTTAGAATCTTTCACAGGACTAATGTGGCATGGAACCATTGGAGGATAGCTTTCAAGCCTTTTCTCCTTATCTTCCTGTACTTGGATGCTCTCCATGTTAACTCACCAAGGACAGGAAGGCTTTCTTCTTGAGCCTAGGCATGTGCTTTAGCACTCTACCTTCCAAGTGGGAGTTGTGTATTAAGGAAAAGGAGCAGACCAAAAATTGAGAACTTGTTTGACAAGAAGCAGAAAAGAGACATAAGATCAGATGGTGCACTCTAACTAAATGGAGTGTTGCCATTTCCTCTCACTCGACACCTAGGTTGCCCTCCCAGATGTTAGTGTTAAGTATCAAGCAAGTGTAGAGTGATTTCTTTTGGCTGCTGAGTTGGATTCTTCTGGAGGCTATGTGGCACAGAATATGAAAGATGAGTTATTTGATGCAGAAATAATCTGTATGGCTTAAGTTTCTAATCTGAAAACAAATCTTTAACACTTGAATGCACATCTTCATAAGCGTGTATAGCCATACAGATTGTAACAATATGTGTAAAGTTTGCATCTGGGGCCTGACAAGGTTTCTAATGAAACACACCTAACTGAAATCAGTAGGAGTTGGCCCTACAACTTTCAGTAAACTTTAGATAAGAATCCTCCTCCGCTACTGAAGAAGCCATGAAGAACTTGAACAGTGCTGACACCAAATGTTTAATAATTATCAGATCTTCTCAGGCTGCTTTGAATTTTGTATGTTAAAAGCACAGAGCAGCTTCAAGCTCCCTGGATTAGGACTGGTATGCATAGAGCTAAGGTGTTAGACCAAAATAGTTTAGGGAGCAAAATGCAAGCTCAGACACAAAAGACTAGAGAGGTTAGCATTGCAAAAAGTAATAGACTGTGGTAAGTTAGATAAATGACAACAGACAGCATATTAGTTCTTTCTAGTTAAAGTACAAATGCTCAGTAAATATCAGGGACCATAGATGTGCTAAGTCTTAGAGAGGCCAGCAAGGGGGAAAATAATTCATCCTTGGGGCTGAATCTGTCACAGCAGGATCTTCTCCCTCTTCTGACAGCTACTTCAGTTTTGTGGCAGTCCACTTTTTCACAGCATGCAACCTTCCAGCTAGTTTATACACAGTGTAAATTTTTCAAGTAGTACCCATAAGAAAATCACACAGCCATGCCAGGATCCTGATGAAGGCTGCAGCCCTTTTCCCCAGCCAGAGCAAGAAAAGGCGTACAAAGTAGATAGAAACTGCATGAAACCGCTCCTCGTGTTTCAACTCCTCTATTTCCCAGTATAGTATCCTCCCTTTGTATAGCCTGCCTCTACTGTTGTAGGAGCTCACAATCTTTAATGTGTTTCCTATAGGTATTCAGACATAAACTGTCCACTACATAGTCCAATGTCAAGACAGGGCTTACAGTCTTGCCACTAAGCCTGATGCACTAGCCCTCACAAGATTAAGGTTGGGTGGCCTTCCTATGAACTTGAAAGATACAATTCTGAAATTGTAAATAACAGTGCCTCACACAGCAAGGAGAAGGAAAGGCAGTGTGTTTCCTTCACCATATTCAGGCACTACTGTAACACAGAAAAAAGTATTCCTTAAACAAAATACAAGGAACTCTAAAGCCAACATTTCAATTGCATTGTAAACCTTTTTTTCTGGGCAGCTTTCGGTTGAGCTGGGAGCCAGCATCAATTTTTGTTTCCTGAGAATGCCCTCAGTTGTACATTAGGAGTATAGCCCTGGGGGATAAAACTTCAGTATCATTTACGTTGAAAAGGAACTGCTACCAACACAAGCTGCCCTTCAGGAAGCAAAGCACATAATTTTTTTACCACCAAATTATCTTTGGCTCACACTTTTGATAATATCTGTCAGAGATGCCTCACTGGTGCTGGCAACAAGTGCAAACTTTAGTGTATGGTCAAAAGGAAGAAGTGACTTAAGTCATGATATATGGGATTGAACACATGAAACAAGCTTTGTCTTTTCAGCATCTGAAATTCCCCCAAGTCATCATTATACAAAGCTATAATTATCAACTGAATCTGTCAATCAAGGACCACTTGTGATTCAGAAATTCAGATCTTTGGTGATTCACATCTTCCACTGAAAATAATTTCCACGTTCCATAATATTTCCAAATGTTATTCTATTTAGCTCCATGAGCACAAGACTAATAGGCCCATGTGCCCTAGTGGTTCATATGTGGCCCACTGAGAAGCACATTTGTTACCTTTAGCCACAAAGGCCATTTTTGAGGCCTACCCTGCCAGATAGGAGCATTTCCATTGTTTGGAGAGTGCCAGCTGAATAGGATTTGGCCACAAATAGATCACCTTCAGCAGTAAGACAGAAGCATTTACCATAAAATATAATGCACGGACATATAATGCAGACTAACATTATCACCACCACGGATCATAAATTCAGCTAGAAGTTATTCTTCCTGCTATTCTTGAGGCCCCATGTCCATATTGTTAGCCAGCAAGAATCCTTTCTCCATTCCTGAATCTCTCCTCAGCTCTTAGGCAAAACTAGCAGTCCCCCAAAATGGACTCTGAGTGCACCTGGCAGAGAATTTTTTGCCTGTATTCTCCATATGATGAGCAGACTATAATAAAATAAATAATAAAAAATGAGGAAATAATATATAAAAGTAGCCCACCTTCATATGCAAAAAGCTTTTACGAGTGGCACTCTGTTAGGATGCAGTGCTTTGTCTCATGGCTGAGGAGCATCTCATCTCTACTTAGTCCTGACAACTCATTTGCACAAGTCTTGCAGGTGTGGCTGATGTAGGGCTATCTGACTAAGAAGTCCCACTGTATCAGCAAGGAGCTGCAGCCAAAAGCGTGTGACAAAGTGTTTCAACATGAAATGGATAACAACAATAATTTTAGGACATGGAAGCCCCACATGCCACAGGGAGTGTGTCTGGATTGTGTCTTCCTAGGGCTAGAGCTGTATGTTTATTAGATGTAGCAATGGAGAACATTGCAGGGAGCTGAAGATGTATTTTGGAGGGCCGAAGACCACTACCAAAAAGCAGTCTGCCAGTGTCATGCTACAAGATTGAACTATTGATCCATAATGGTGTTTACTATTATTCTCAAATTATGTGGTAGGGAATATGACTGCAGAATCTTTCAGCTGCTGTTGTCAATCTGGAACTCCATCAATCTACAGATATTTCATCAAAGAGGAACTGTTGGTTTTGTTCAGTTCTGAGGGAAGAATTATCCATTCTCAAAATCTACCAATGCAGCTAATTCAGATAACCTAATTGAATAATTCAAACCTTTTAGTTACACAAGAGTAAGATTTGTCAGGGACGTACAGTCTACTGCTCCAGCCACTTCACTGGGGGCCTCTGTCCATGGTGCCAGCCCAGGCACTTCCTTACTTGCAGTCTGCTAGGTAAGTGGCCCAACACAAGATCAGGAAGCAGGAATACCTAGCGATGAAGTATTGGAGGAGTACGAAACACACAATTTAAGATGCCTCTTTAAAACTCTGGAGGATCCCAAGAAAAAATCACATTGCAGTCATTTGACCTTTTTCTAAATCAAAGGCTTTAGAATAATATTCATGTAACTCCATGTGTGGGAAAAATGGCTTTGGTCCCCAAAGCCTACAATACAGGCATATAACAAAAAAGGCAAAACAGCATAAGGCATGCAACAAGAGTAGAATGATACAGCAATGACACTGAGCCTGTGTCTCTGTTTTCTTCAAATATGTTCTTTGGTTTTTTCCTTCTTCTGTATTAACTGCCATATTGAAGAAAGAATTGAAGAAAGTAATAAGCTAAATGCAGTAGTATTAGAAGGGAGCAACATGAAGCTCAGCAAACTCAAAAGCCACTTTTCTGCATAAAACCCTAAAACTCTTCCTAGTAGAAGCTGTACCTCTTAAACGAATCTTTTCTTGAAAATACTTGCTCTAATCAAATAGAAGTAATTTGGCAATACAACATAAGGCATCTAAACAAGAAGCCCACTTGTGGAGATGCCATCCCTTTTTTAGCTGTAAAAGAAAACAGACCCTTACAAACTGCATTATAGCTCCATCTGTAGGAAGCCTGGACATAAATAATTTTGTGAGTAAGCAATTATGCATACTTTTTGGGAATAATTTATCCTATTTACCTAAACAAATTAATTCAGTAATTTCTTAGTCAAAAGATAGCTAGAAATCATACTACTTATACTGCAATACAGGGAGAAGTCTTCAGTATACAGGTAGACTGGCTGTTTTTGCCAAAAGACACTGGCTAGTTTTGGCGATGTATTTTAATTGAAAATTATATGTAAACTTAGTAAAACAGTACTCCGTTTACTTATCTTAGAGGCATATTCATTCCAAAACAGAGTGCAGAGTCAGGCACTGAGCAATATATTCTTTTCTGGTTATGCTATGTAAATGGCCACACCCAATTTAGTTGATATAGTAGAATGACTTCTGTGTTTATGTAAGAAGTCATTCTTACATTCTCACTCTCTTCTTGGCATGAATGATGCTGTTTCACTGCAGATTTGTATATGATGCATTTCTGCAGCTAAGCTTGCAGCTAAGTTTGGGGTCCTTTGACTTCTGTATGAATCTCACACTTCTAATAGAAAACAACATATTACCAGTAAAATTAGATCTTAGAATTTGAGTTTAGCAGTGTAAACCTGGAGTTTAGAACACAGAAACTAGGAAACAAAAGGCATGTGATTCCTGGCTACTCTAAGAATTCTTTTTTTACTGTGGGGCAAGTCTTTCACTCACCTTCCTCATATTTGATTGCTTAGATGTAAAATACTTTGCTGCTCTCAGTATATGCTGTGATGGAAGGTGTTGTTCCTATTAACTAAAGCATTTGAAGAAAATTAATTAACAATAACTTCATGCAGTTTATGGTGTATTTGGTTTTCAGTTATAGGTTTATCCTATCACCAATTTTGCAGTAGTACATTCCGAAGTTTGTAATACAGCAAAGTGAAGAACTGGGTAATCACATAGTTGTTTTCATACCATACTGCAGTTTATTTAGCATTTGTAAGCTACAGTGTCTGACAACAATTTGAAAATTCCTGTAGGCATTTTTCCCACTGGCTAGGTTTGTTTCTAGTGAGCAACTCAAAGGCACAGGATCTGTTTGCCTTCTTATTGCAATTGAGACAGCACATTAGCATCAGTCCTGATCCCAGAGAATAGTGTCATCTAGATTCACCCTGCAGGAAATCCCTTCTAGTGAGTAAGATGAAAACAGTTCATTTCTCATTAATAATCATCCCTCATCATTTATGAAAGGGGAACAGAGTGGCTAATATGATGTATGAAACAAATCATACACCGGGAGATTTTGACTGACTTCTCCAGATCATATCTTTAAAGGACCTCCGATAACAATGACCTCTGGTTGTTCCTGTGAGAACTGCATGGCAGTTCGTAGGATGAACTCATATTCAGCTATGTGCATTCTGTACTTTGGATTTGTCCTTTATATTGTACCACATATATTGTAATCTTCATATGACTTTGCAAAACACGTGATTGTATCATCTACTAGATTCCTCTAATAACCTCCAAGTCTTTGGGCCAAGTTCAACTGAAGGGAGACAGAATCATAGGATCTTTGACAAAGCTAGTCAGAAGAGGTTTTGGGTGATCATACACCCAACCTCTTGCTGAAAAAAAAAGGCCTAATTTCAAGTTAGAATATGTTGCTCATGACTTTGGTCAAGTTTTTAAAATCTCTGTTATAATTACATTTCTAAAATGTCATTAAATTTGTCATCTGGGTAGAGAGGTCAATATGAGTGGCACCGTCAAAGGAAAGGCAGACAGGAGGCAGTTAAAACATATTTTGCTTGGCTCCTAGCAGAAGCTGAGAGCTGATATTATTATGACCTATGGAGGAACTGGCAAGAAAGAACCTGGCGCACACATCAAGGGACAAAAAATACACTTTGTTAAGTCTCCTGTGTCCAGAATAGCTTCAAACATTAAAAAACTCCAGATAGTAAACAGAATTTCATTTTTCAACTACTTTCTTAACTCCTGAAACGTAGTTCCCTTCATGAACAGCATTTTCACATTAAAGGAAGTAACTAGCCCAGACTAAGAAACCTTAATTACAGACCTCTTTCAAATAACCATCTAGATGGATTTTAATGAGAATTGTTTATTTCTGAGGGCTGAATTCAGATGGGCAGTTCTGTTTTTGTTATGTACTGTCTAATCCTGAAATTCTTTCACAAGTCCATCACTTTGCTTGATGTAGCAGAGTTCATTTAGAAATGTGTCAGAGCAAGAAAGCATCAAACACTACAGAATGGATGTCAGTGTCTCTAATTAGATGGCAACACTCATAATTCTGTGGATTCATACAGATGTACTAGACTTCTAAATCTAGCTAAACCTAGATTTGTGAGCAAACATCACGGAAAAAGGCAAAAAATGGCCATTTGCTCTGTTTATCATTTTCACCAGAAATAAAAACATTATAAATGTAATATATTATTATCGGATCTTAGAGACTGTAAACTTCTGGCCCTCTGAATGTCCCATTACAGTAAGAAAATATATGAAGGTTTATTGAGTGGGTGGCCAGCATGCCAGCTGTCTAGCAATGGAAGACAAAAATCTTTCTAATGCAGTTCTACCTGCACATTTAATTGCAGTCTATCAAACACATCTTTCAATTAAAAAAACATAAATTATTTGATATAATTTAGTACATTACATCAGAGGCATTAACATATTTAAAGACCTCTCCAAAGCAAACAGCTTAGGCAAAATTTGTTCTTCAGACTGATTTCATCACTGTTTAAATTGGTACCTACCCTCTAAGTATTAAAGAAAAATACCTTAAAATGAGAGGAATAAATCTCAGTAGAGAGGTAAAGGCTTACATTTGAACCACCCCCAGAAATGACTTGTATGTAAGCATGGTAACTGTGGTTTCTGCATACCAGCACTGCATCCAGCAACACTCAGCAATCCAGCACTATATATTCTTGAAAGGGAGAGTGACATCAAAACCGCTACGCATTTCAGAGATGCAGTACTACAGACTGATTTCTTCTTATTTCAGATGTGGTTTGTTTAACTGACAAATTGGATTTTATTTCCTAGTCAACTATATCTTTCAATGACCGATCATCATCCAGCCCTGAAATAAATGTTACCTGATTAAAGTAGTAAAGGTTAAAACATTTAAAACACATGCCGCAGATCTCAGAAATCAAGTCAAGATGTGTAAGGGTAAGAATTATTAGAGGATTTATGAAATCTGCCCCGAACAAATTAATTCATCAGTTTAGCCAAAGGCCTGTCAATGAATTCAAGAGCTTTTCAAAAAATGAAACATCTGTTGCGTATTTAAAGGTTCTGTTTATATGTGAATGTAGTGCATTATTCTTTCTGAGGCAGGATACACAGTTTACATACATGTATTTGGAAGTTAATTTGGAATTGCTGTCATGTCCTTGAGGATCAGGGGTAATCCACCGAGGATTCCAGCAATCACTGGTTCTTGAGCCTGTGGAGTAATTGAGGAGAATTAGATCTTGAGTGAAGCTGCAAGATACATTCATAAAACTCGAAAATGACATTGTCAAAACAACCTAATACCTCACAAGAGTTAATAATAGCCTCTTTTTTTTTTTTTTTTTTTTTTTTTATTAAGGAATGAAGATTACATGGCCTTTTAGAGGTAAGGTGGAGGTCTCTGCCTTCTGTAATCTTTCTGAGATGACATAATAACCTAGGCTTTCACACGACCTAACATTAGGTACTGACTAACCTCATTCTGTCTCAGAAAATCACTTAAACTAAGGCTTAAATCCATCCAGCTAAAAGAATTTGTTTTACTGTCTTTGTTGTGAAAGGATGGTACTGATCGAAAATGTACATTAAGCAAAAGTTTAATTACTTAGTGTTTTTCTTCTGTGTATCTATACAAATGTTCTGTTTTAAATGAACACCCCGGATTCTGTAGAAAACTGGCGTCATTGTGCTACTTAGTCATAGCTATATTAACTTCATATACATACATGTATAAATGAATACAGCCATCTACTGAGAGTTTTTTTAATCTTTCTGTATTTTGCCTGAAGTATTCTTAGAAAATATTACACCAGTGCATGTGAATGCAAACGCTATTCATACTGTACAGATGGCACAGAACCTCAAGACAACAATTTGGCTTAGAAGATATCTCCTCTGCCCCATTTTCTATGGTGGCTGCTGCTACTTCATTTCTTTTTATGGCTTCAGTAGTTGTAGTAGTTAGATGATAAACATCAGTGAAGTCATAATAACAGCACATCTGCCTTAACACAGAATTACTCCCTTCCACCTACACACATAGAGCTGGGTACAAGTGACAAGTTAATCTCTTCTTTAAGAAAAAAAAAAAGACATGCAATATGAGTGACTGGCTGTGATAAGAATGCTCTCAGGAACATTTTTTTTCCTGCTATTTTTTTCTCTTTTAATTACACCTACGACTGCATATTTGTATTTTTTCCATGTCCTTTTGTTTTGGTGAGTCACCAAAACAAACCAAAACAGACAGTTGGCCTGGGGAGTCACTTGTGCCTTTTATACTTACAACCCAAGACCCACACAGAGAGAATCAGCCCCTAGGACTGACCCAGAAGGGACAGGTGAATTTTAAAAAGGCTGGTAAGCTCTGGATTGGCAGTAATCTTGAATGTTGTGCGAATACCATGGTAGGCCTGTATGGAAGCACAAGCAATGGGATCCTATGTATTTTTATTTCTCTCTGGCTTATTGTTTTTTCCTTTTGGCTTTACTTACTTGCTATACTTAAAGCATGAATCTTTTTGGAGGGCAAAATAAAGCATTCAGCATGAGCGAGCACCATGCTGAAGAGGGGAGGCCTATTGCTCAGTGCTGCCCTGTGGCAATGCAACTAACTTGATTACAAGTCTACTTAAAGTCAGCAAGCAATCGGCCTCAGAAACAAAAGTATTCTTCCAAACTCCAATAAATGCTTTCCTACTTTGGCCCTGGTCTGTTCCTTAAAATGCGCTAGCAAAACCAGTAATTTAAAACTAATTTAATAGCAAATACTACCAAAAAAAAAAAAAAAGAGATTTGCTCTGTTTAAAAATAAGAAAAAAAAATTAAGTTTGGGGTCCAATCCCAGAATAGGACTGAATATTTTGTTTCTATTTGGTTTCAAGAAGTTTATATATGGAAACTTATTACCTGTCTGAGGTAAATTAAAGCTAGAGAAAACATGTATGTTTTTAACAGTAACAGTAATCCCTTTTGTAAGCCATATTGTTTCTTTTGGTGGTTTATAAGTAACTTATTCTATATGCTATATCTTGAAAAAAATCTGGCCTCAAGACAGAATTTACTGGATAAAGTGAATCACAGAAAACAAGAGAACAGTGTTGTTTAAAGTAACTGAGAATTTTCTTACAGCTGAGGAAGCTACCTATGTTTGATTTGGACAGTAAGACTTGGCCATTATGGCATGTTAATGAAGCTTACTATTTTGTGGCTTTAAGTTTTAATTGTTGATACCCGCATTTGGAAGCCTTGTGACAAACTAGGAATGGGTTTCAGATTGCCTGGGGGCCAGTGACACACCATGTGCATGTATGTATGTGTGTACAAACTGATAGGTTGTTTTGAATAAACCTAACACAGATGTTACCTATTACAATGATCAGATACCTGACAACAACTTTAACTCAGTAAAAGGCGTGCATGGCAAGTTGCTTTTTCATTTAATATATAATGTATTTAGTGTCTTTTTGATTATTCCTTTAAATTAACTTTTAATATAACTGGCTTAATAGTTTCTTTGATGTTTTAGAAATCATATAATGGTTTTTCTCTTACTTTACCTTCAATGTTATCCATAAGCAAAGACTTGGAAAAGTTTAACAATAGTTTTACTAGTATTGTAATTTGTTGCTGGTGCCACAAAAAGTTGGTGTTTTTTTTTAACGTAACAGTGAACATTGGGCAGGGGGTCAGAATTTCTCTAAATCAAAGATATACTTCACAGCAGAGTTCCCATTGTGTTATGTCTCTGTGCCTGGGTTACTGGTTTAATGTATTTGTTATATTGAGAGCTGATTCAGCAGAAATAATCTCTGACATACTGGTCCCAGACGTTTGTGGTTTCTGGCACCAACGGCAGTCTGATCCTCCTAGTAAAAGAGGTTAACTGACTTCAGAGTTGGGGAAAAATCCCCCAGGAACAAAAATATCCCTGCCTTCCACATGAAAACGCATCATTGTTACATGCTTTAGGGGAACTGACTGGTGAATTGTTTGACAAGTCCCCAGTTTATCTTGTCTAGCTGCAGTTTACATCTTTAACATATTTGTACACAGCTATAATATTCTCCTAAAAACTGCCACTTCATCAAATTGCCCTATTTTGCTAGAGGTGTTGTATAGAAAACACAAAGAAGAAACACAGGAAATAACTTATATAAAGCACTGCATTCTACTCACAGTACTGGAATAGGGTGGGTCTTTTTTGTTTAAACAGGAGTCGTATCTTTTTAACAAAGCTTCACAGTTGCTTCCTAATATGCCTTTGTGTGTGTGTGTGTCTCTGCATGTTTCCTCAAAAGTGTAACACATCAGGTTATGGCTTACACAATTAATGAGGTAATTTGCTTGAAACAAGTCAGAAAGGAAAAACAGATTTATTTTTAAAAGGATAATTACATACAGTTTTTCTTTGGTTTCGGATCATCATAGGAACCTAGCAGTTCACAGCTGGCATCACATTTCCAAGATGACCCTGCAGTTTCATCTGATTAGAGATGCTTTGGCTAGGTTGGACCTGATGATTAAGTCAGATGGCTGTTTACAATGGTTGTGTGTTCCAGGTTTTGTATTTTAGTTATGAAAGCTGCATGTCCCAGTCTCCCACACCAGATCACACTTGTATGTTATCTGCTTAGGAGGCTTTAAATCATGACTTTACTGTTTCTTGAGGACAGCTTGCCATATTATGCCTGCCAAAAAAGAAAATAAAAAACTGTATCTTTCCAGTTTTAGCCTTTTCTTTTTTGTTCTCTTTCTGTGTGTGTGGCACTTTTAAGTCTTTCCCTTCCTGCTTTGCTGTCAATCAAAACTCAAAAATGTGAAATAAGACCTGAGGAAGCAGATACTTTTTTATTTTCTCCTCAAGGAAAAAAGGGATTACGGGAAGCAAACTCAACTGTAATCTCCATAAACCATTTCTATGACTACTACTCCTAATGGAAAGCTCTGTTCCATTTCTGAAATAATTTTAATTTGTAAAGTGAAATGTGTAACACATAATAAAAGATCCTCTGAAGAACAATTTTGCTGATTTGGTTTAACCAGACCCAGAGCATAAGTGAGACTGGTCCACAAGCCCTTCAAACGTTCATGTATTTTTCTGAAACATTCAAAACTGCCCTACACAAATATCTGCTGCAAATCCAACGGAGCTGACAAGCCTCATTATCCAGTTCCCACTCCAGGCAATCATGAAATCCGAGTGTTGCTGACATGATCCATTTATACACAATATTTATTTAAGGACAAAACTTTACATTTTCCTCAAGTCACTCTTTAACCAGACACTTGAAGGAAATGAATCAATACTTCGTAACACTTGTAGAATCAGTCTCTCAGGTTTATTCAAGCTGAGTAACACATCATCTGGCAGACAAACTTTAAAGGACAGTTTTGCAGAAGGTTCTAAGAATTATACTAGCCTGGCTTCTAAGAGTTAGTAAGATTTAGGACTGGCTAGACTCTTTCTGAGAACGAGTTAACAATATAAGGGATATCTGATTTACTGAGTTAAACTCTCAAGGCTTTATCTATTTTTTTGGTGTTGTGCACGTGTTTTAAGTGCTGTGCAGCATTTCCAGACATCCTTACTTAAGCATTTTCAAGCTTTTATTTTATGATTGATGATACAAAAGAGAAGAACGACTTGAAGATCTTATGAGTCATTAAGGATTACCAGAAGATGAGATTGGAAATACACATATAGCCAGGTAAGCATTGGTGCCATGTCTTTTGGCACTGGGCTACAGGACAAATGGGACTCTGTCTAAGCAATCTGCCTGGTATTTAAAGCTCAAAATTTTAAGTAATAGACAGCATAAGCAGTTAACCAGAACTCAGTTTGTCCTACAGACTTCCTCAAAGAATCACAGAATGCTTGAGGTGAGAATCATGGAATGGTTTGGGTTGGAAGGGACCTTTAAAGGTCATCTAGTCCAAGCCCCTTGCAGTGAGCAGGTACATCTTCAACTACATCAGGTTGCTCAGAGACCCCTCCAACATAACCTCGAATGTTACTAGGGATGGGGCATCCAGCCCATCTCTGGGCAACCTGTTCCAGTGTTTCACTACCCCCACTGTAAAAAATGCCTTCCTTACATCTTGCCTGAATCTACCCTCTTTTAGTTTAGAACCATTAATCCTTGTCCTATCGCTATAGGCCCTACTAAAAAGTCTCTCCCCAAAGGTTGGAAGGCTCTTTAGAACACCTAGTCCAACCTCAAAGCAGGGTCATCTGCAGCAGGTTGTTCAGGCCTGTGTCCAGCTGGGTTTTGAAAATATCTAAGGACAGGGATTCCACAACTTCTCTGAGCAAACTATGGCAGTGTTTGGCCACCCTCACAGCTGAAGAGCTTTTCCTTACACTTAAATATTTCCTGTTTCAATTTGCACCCATTCATTGCCTCTTGCCTTGGGCACTGCTGAGAAACGTATGGCTCCACCCTCTTTATACCGTCCCATCAGGTATTTATGCACACTGACAAGATCTCCCCTAAGACTTCTCTTCTTGAGACTACACAATCCCAGCTCACGGCCTCTTCTGGTATAGTCAGATGCTCCAATCTCTTAATCTTCATGGTCTTGGACTCTCTCCAATATGTCCATGTCTTTCTTGTCATGGGGAGCCAAGAACTGAACATGGTCTCACCTGGGCTGAACAGAGGGGAAGGATCACTTCTCTTGTCCTGCTGGGCAACGCTCTTCCTAGCACAGCCCAAGATACTGTTGGCCTTCTGTGCTGTGGGAGTGCATTGCTGACTCATGCCCAATCTGCAGTTCACCAGGACCCGGAGGACGACTTCTGCAAAGTTGCTTTCCAACTAGTTGATCTCCAGCCTACACCGCTGCATAGGGTTGGCTATTCCACCCCTGGTGCAGGACTTTGCTGAACTTCATGAGATTCCTACCTGCTCATTTCTCCAGCCTGCGGCAGTCCCCCTCTGATGGCAGCAGGACATCTGGTTGTCAATCACTCCTCCCAATTGTGTACCATCTGTAAACTTGCTGAGGATGCACTGTTCCACTGTCTAAGTCATTAATGAAATGGTCAGTTCTGGCCCCATTATCAGACCCCAAAATACTCCACTAGTAATGGGACTGCAGCTGGACTTTGTACTGCTGATAACAACCCTTTAAGCCCTAAAGTTCAGCCAGTTTTCAGTCCACATGACTGACCATTTATCTAGCCCATACTTCATCAGCCTCTGTGTAGAGGATGTTATGGGAGAAAGTGGTGAAAGCTTTGCTGAAGTCAAGATAAACAACATACACTGCTCTCACCTAGTCCACCAAGCCAGTCCTTTCATTGTAGAAAACAAACAGGCTGGTCAGGCATGAGTCCCACCTCCTGAAGTCCAGGGTTAAGGTCCTGATATTTGGCTAGTTCCCCTCTCTCAAGATCCTGGACTCCACCATCTTGTGGTCACTACTGACGAGGCAGAGCTCAAAGTATGCCTGCTGCTCTCACATAAAACACCAATTCTGCTCCCCACTGTCCTGGCTCATCATTCCTGGCTGATGTCTGTCCACAGCAGCACTCCAGTCATGTGAGCTATCCTGCCACGTCTCTGTGATCCCAAAGAGACTAGCCCTGCAGCTGCATGCAAGGGCTCAAATGTCCCTCTTTGATCCCTGTGGGGTGTGCTTTAGTCTACACACACTTCAGAGCACTGTTGGTTTGATTTCCACAAAGAACCCTGAGAGCTTCTTGAATACTGTTAATGGGTGATGTGTAAAATACTGTGGCAAATGAACTGCTGGAGAGACAAAAGGCCTTCCAAAATGTTAATTCAGTGCACATCACATTACCGAGTTCCTCATTGTAGCACTTTTAATGCTGCCATGCTTAATTAATACCACTGAATTGAACCACCTTTCCTTTCTTCTAGCATTAACACCTGACTTCCTGACATTTTCAAAAATCCTAGGCGCCTGTGCTTTCCAGGGGGTTTCAGTTAGACTTGCAAATGCTAAGTGCATCTGAGAATCACTATCTAGCTTTGTTTTCAGACATACTGATGCTATAAATGTAACTAAGCTGCCCTTTTTAGATGCACATCAGTTAATTTATCTCCCCTGTCAAAGAGTGAACAGGAAAGCCACAATGTTACATGTGGAATGCTTTATGGGATATAGCACATATTTAAAAAGTGCTTATCCCCATTATCCTATTCATTTTGGTTGTTATCTGAGCCTGGCACTTATGAAATCTAAACTAAGTCAAATACAAGCAGAGTTCAAATTCTCATATGGAGTTTGGATATATTCAACTTCTCAGTACTGGCAACAGGTTTCCCAAATGAAACCCCTTTACAAACCTTTCCCTGCAGAAACATGGTGTGAGACATTTTTGACATCCTAGCAAATAACTTCTACCTTGACCTAGAAAGATTTCCTGGAAGAAGGACTTTTATACTCCAGAACCTTTCGAAGATACATGACAGAACAAAATAGTTCTCTGGCCTCTGAAAACATTTTCATCATGGGCCTGGTCCTAATCTCAGTGGGCCAGCTTGTTTCCTAGCTTTTTTTTCCACAGTGGAATAAAGATACAGAAACTTCGTGTAATCAGGGAGAGGAATTTCAATGGCAAGAGGAAAACTACGTGTTGACATGCTAACCAACTGCCCCTGTTAAGGGTGTGTTCTCTCTCCCTCAGGGAAGAGCTAGAAGAGTGTACCTAACTGTAATGGGGACTCATCCTAGCGACTTCACTGGGATTTTCAGGTACAATTCTATTTCCAGCTAAGTCACTGAGGTCTTACCACTGACATAAAAGCAGAACGGGATCCTTGGAGATTAGGCAGAATTTTACTGCCTGATTATTAGAAAAATTAAAGTGTTTTAAACAAGAGTTTAATCTGTTCCTTATTTCCTTCTATTGTGAAGGCCAGAATACTGTATTTGTGACTATAAAGTAACAGCTGTACTCTGCAAGAAAGGGTCCTTATTAAGCACAAATTTCTCAGTAAGAATCAAATGCAATGTAGTATGCATTAAATAAACACTCTGTGGTATAAACACACATTTATCATCAAACATGATCCAGTTTAAAAGTTTGCCTTAGAATCAGAGCCTATATTCTCACTGATTTTTCTAAGATGCTCTGAGGGCTGAGGTGTATTAAGTACCTGAGGTCATGGTAAAGTTACATTGTGTTTATTTTGCCAAATTTTAAAAATCTGAAATGTCATCCTGTTTTCAGCTTTGGTTTTATGATGGTATAGCTCATTCCTTTGGAATGAATGCATTTAAGTGCACGACTACATATATGTTTTTAAAACAACGTAATTTATCGGTTCTATATTACATTTTATTTTTGAACAACCTCCCCCAAAGTATGTGGTGCCTGATATTCATGTAGTTTATCATTGCAGCAACTGTATCAGTGCTTTCATGCTTGCTACTCTCCCATTATTCTAATGTAACTGGCTAATCAAAACCCATACATCTTTCATTAACTTCTCTTAGAACAAAATTCTGGCTAATAGCATGCAACTAAAAGAAGCAACTTAAAATTGCTCCAAGTTGCATAAGTCTTTATTACTCTTAGAGCAGGCAGGTGGCTGCCTGCACGTCAGCTGCATGCAGAAACAGCACGTAGACCCATGTATTAGAAAATTTATTGCCTTGCCTTGCTTCTGAAAATATTGTAGGATGTAGGTTTTTGATTAGCCAGTCTGACCATCCATCTTCGTTGTACAGTTTTACTGCACATACCAAAAGGATCATGGTTTTTTTCTCTAATGCTTAATCCCTCCCTAACATGCCATTAAAATGATTGAAGTTATGAGATAATTAGAAACAATGACAGAGATTCATCCCAAACTTATATCTGCTGCATTAAAAAAGTAATCGAAGCTGCTTTAAAACTAGATCTTGCACAATACTTACGGACTCTTAACTTCCGTGACTGAGACTACTTAGCATTGCAATATTAAATGCATCCTAAAGCATTCTGGCAAAGTAATGGCAAGGATCTGGGAACTCCTGCCTTTCATGTAACCTTCTATTAAATTGCCACTGAGGTATGAGGCAATCTGGACAGATTTCTTGGTGGGGTTTAATTTTTTTCAGCAAGATGGTTGTTACTGACTGAGTTTATAATTTGCAAAGTGTTACTGCATACAGTTAAGCTCTTCTGCAAACTGGCAGAGGTAGAACAAGGGCCTCTCTCACTTCAGCCTCCTCCCCAAATGCTGGTTCTTACTGCATGCCTGGTTCTTACCACGCTACAGTCACCCCACGGCAGCTAACTCCTCTGCACCTTGCCAGCTGCAAGGCTGCCAGCTGCCAGCACACCGGCTCCACCGTCCATTGCACCAACTGTTCTCCCTGCTTCCTTGCCTGCCCAATTTCTCAGAAAATAACTTTAGGTCCCTTCTCTGCCCTGCCCCGCCCCGCCCCCACAAATTTTATCATAAAATCGTAAACACTGGAAAAGGCCTCTAAGATCAAGTCCAACCGTCAGCGCAGCACCACCATGTCTCCTAAACCATGCCCTGAAGTGCCACATCTTCACATCTTTTAAAAACCTCCAGGGATGGTGGCTCCACCACCTCTCTGTGCAGCCTGCTCCAACAGACCCTGACCACTCTTTCAGTAAAATTTTTCCTAATATCCAATCTAAACCTCCCCTGACACAGCCTGAAGCCCCTTCCTCTCGTTCTATCACTAGTAACCTGGGAGAAGAGACCAACACCCACCTCACTACAACCTCCTGTCAGGTAGTTGTAGAGAGCGATAAGCTCTCCCTTCAGCCTCCTCTTCTCCAGGCTAAACAACCCCAGTCCCTCAACCTCGCCTCATAAGACCTGCTCTCCAGACCCTTCACCAGCTCCGTCACCCTTCTCTGGACACGGTCCAGGGCATTTTGCTACAACCACGGGCCGCAGGAAGAAGCTCCATTACAGCACCGGCAGCGCGGGCCAAGACACCACCGTTCCAGCGGGAAGAGCGATGCTCCGACCGGGGGCCGCATTCAGGGCCGACACCCCATGTCGCAGGTGCCACAGACCCGTACAGCACCCCGACGCGTACCACGCGCCCCCTCGGGCGCGCCTACGTGAAACAGCGCTTAACTTGGTCCGTGAAACACGGCCCCGCCTTAAGCCTAGAGCCTTCCAGCCCCTCCCGGTGACTCGCCCCACCAGCCCGGGAGGCACAGCCCAGCCCCCACCGGAGCCCCCCCCTCCCCACGCGTGGCGCTCCCCCGTCACCAGGCCCCACGCCCACACCCCTCCCCGCCCGCCCCTCGCGACACCGCCGGCAAACCTCGCGATACGCCCCGCTCCTCCCCGCTTCACAGACGGCTCCTTTAAGAGCGAAGTCCCGCCGCGCGGCTGCTCTCGCGATACCTGGCCCGGTAGCGCGACGGTGGCCGAGCCCGTGGGGGCGGGGCGAGCAGCGGCGGGGCGGAGGGGCCGCTCGCCCCGGTCCCCGGGCACGGTTGCGGGGGTGACGGGGAGCAGCCTCGCCGTTACCGGGGCCGGCAGTGGGGGGGAGATGGGGGCCCCAGCGGCGGCTCCCGTCGCCGGCGGGCGCTGAGGTGCCCCCCTCGGCGCCCGGGGCTCCCCTCAGCCGCTTCCCCACGGCGCCTGTCCGGTGGGAGTGGGGGAGGGGCGTGGGACTTGCGGTCCCCGCCGGCCCCTGGGTGCCGCCACCCCGGGCTTTGCGCGCCCAAAGTTAAAATGTGTGACGGTGTCGCAGGTAAGCACCTTCCGTGTGTCTTTCCAGAGCGGTGCTCAGGCGCTCGTCGCTTCTTCACGTGTGCCCAGGTGCAAACCGAGAGCAGGTGTGGAGGTGGGCAGGCTGTCGAGGCGCGCGGTGGGCGCTTGCTGGCGTTGCCTCGCGCTCGCGTCTCCCCGCCTGGCGGCGGGGCGGCGTGTTTGGGTGCCACAGGTGTGGCCCGGTACGTGTTTTCGTCAGGAAAACTGTCTTGGTCAGGAACGTTTGAGCTTGTTTCCTCAGACGAGTGGGAAGGTGTGGTTAAGTGGACTCAAAACATCTCTTGGAAGACAACGTCTTACGGGTTTTTGGTAGCTTCTTTCATTTAACAGCTTTCGATCTAAGTTTCGCAATTTAAGACGGGCCATGCTTTTACTTTATAGTTTCCTTGAGTGTTGCTTTTAATCATTTATTGGAGTCTAAAAATCCATTTGCATTCTTAAGTGGTCAAACCTCAATAGAGAAATAGAAAGCATTAATATTACTTTTGCTCTTTTTTCTTTTTTTTTTTTTTGGTGAAGGAGTAGTTGTTGAAATGAGCCAGAGTGTGACAGTAGGCCGTTAGCAGTGTGATTTAGTACAGTCAGTATATATAATGGCACACTTTTTTCAGCTGTGATAAAAGTGTTAAGTACAGGCAGGCATCTTAAATACCAGCTTTCTTCCTTGACAGCATGTGTATACTGTACCCATGTTAGGAAGCCATACCAGATAATTTCCTTCATTTTTTTTTTTTAAGGATAGCTCCCTAGCTAAATTATAGTTCTGGTTCACACTAGTGTATCAGGCTAATTAAAGTTGCAATTCTTGCTTTGGCTTGTATAGCGTTATTTTCAGGGGTTTTGTAGCTGTGGTATCTTCAATACCATTGTTTTTCCACTTTTTTTTTTTCATTCTGTGCCTTGTTTCTCACTGCGTTGGCAGTTTGGAAATACTGAAACTCTTGTCCAATGTGATTTATTCCACTTTGCACCTGGAACCCTAACTCTGAGAAGTCATACACAACTCATTAAACTCAAGTAAATGCTTAGTCAAAAAGAAAGGCACTGTTATCTTAAATCATAGTTTTAACTTGAGAGCCTTTAATGTTGCATGTCACTTCAGATATTGCTGTAAAAGAAAGTAATTATGGAAATGCTCTCCCTTATTTTAAACTTTGTTTTGCATATTTAACAGTATGCTCTACGTAGCTGGTTTCATTTTTTTCAGGCTTGCTTCTTGATTTTGAGAAATTGCTCAAAGACAAAGTTCACGTGCACCTTTTTTTTGTACAGATTTGAGCATGTATGAGACACTAACATGCCTTAAAGCTTAAGAGATTGGTTATGTATGGTTTGTTGAATATACTGTCTGTACTTCACCCTTTGCCTCAAAAACATATGTTTGAGCTTCAAGTCTCTGAGAAGGTCATCAGGAATGGCTGGAGGTATGGAGAAGCTTACGGACCGATCACAGGGTGCGGTGTTGAATTTCCCAAGGATTATGGGGAGCGTTATGAAAGAGATCTGCAAAATTGAGAATCTAACGGGAGAGGTCATGGTTTATGATCTTGTTAGTATAAGAACCAATGGGCCATCGGTTAAGGTTGTAGGATCCAAGTTCATAGCAGGCAAAAGCTTGTCAGGTATTAGAGAGCAGACCTGTGAAATTCATAGTCAGAAGACACTGAATGCAAGAAATCTGCATGTGATGAAGGTGGAATGGAGTTACTTGAAAGAGAGAGAGCCACTGGGGTTTGCTAAACAGAAAAACCACACCTGGCCCAGGAAATCTCTGCAGATAGAATACCTTAAGGATGAAGAATTTTGGAAGAGAGATATTCTGTATGCTTGTACTATTTTTATTGTTACCTGGATGTCAACTTACAGCCACTTGTTGCAGAATAGTGGGCTACATGGATGTTTTTGTTTTATTTTAATGTATATAACCTAATTAATTTTGCAAAATGAAGTATAATTATTACTGATCTAACTAATATGTTGTGGAGAATAATACTGTGAGTGTATGCTTCCAGGACCTCATAACTAGTAAGAACTAGAAAGGAACTAGTAAGAAAAAGCTATCCTCTTCATGAGGTTTTTTTTTTGCACAGACACGTAAAAGTGGGGGAAGGTGGAGTTTCTTGTTTTCAGGACTTCCTCTTTTCTGTTCCGTACCTCTGAAAAATAACTGGGTTGATGGACCCAGAAGGACGTACTACCATAGTTGCAAGGTACGAATACTTGCTCTGTTGCAAGATTTGCTCTCTCTTGCTCCTTCCTTGGGAGTTTCTCACTGCTGCTGGTAATCACTTTCACAGAAGTAGCAGAACCAATTCCAACAAACAGATAAGAAACAATGGAAGTTCTGAAATGAACCGTATATGTTCCTCTCTCTGTCTTGTGACAGCTTAGCAGGGGAAGGTTGGAAATTGTTTCCACAAACACAAAAGGCCAACACTTCCTCAGTTCAAATTTGGAAAACTTTGTATGCAGCTACTACTTACTAGGTCTTTTTTTACTATGAAGCATGAAGGCCTTGTTTTTTCTGATGCGGATATTTTGTTGGGTTTTCCCTTGCCAGTACGATGTGGATTCTGTGGACTCTGATACACAGCGGCTCTTATCTTCCTCTTTCTCTGTTAGCAGCATACATACCATTTTTGTGCATGAAATGTAAAACTGAGAGAGCTGTAAATGAAGCAGTTCAGTCACCTCTGTTGTTAATATTAGATATGCTGCATTAAGGCTGTAGGAGACCGCGTACAAGAACAGATTTTACCAATTCCAGACTGTACAGCTATGTAAGCAGTTTACAGAGTAATTAGCCATTTTGATGAACAATACAGGCAAATGATATACTACTAAGTGTTCTTAAAGTACACTTCTGTTTTTTTCTAAACATAAGTTTATTTTACCTGTTCCAGTCTTTATTAGGAGAAAGGTGATGTTTTCCTATGCATTTATATTTGTAAAACAATTTACTGACACTGCAGTACTAGAGTCAGATGGATTAGAAGCGTCTCTAATATAGAAGGCCTTTTTGTCCAGTTCACCTGATCAGTTAATTGGACACTAAACCTGCGGGCATCGGCATATTGGTGTTTGCTTGTGTGAAGCCACTGTGGAACAACTTACTGTATCAGAATATGACTTCTACATGGGATTTTTTTTTCCTGTAGACTTGTAGATATTTATAAAATAGCAGCACTTCAGCAAATTATAATTTAATATCTAGCTCAGGATTTGGTTCTCAACAGTCATCGACATCCTAATTCTAGTGCTACCTTCAGTACAATATTTTATCTTAAGTTGTATGTATTTTGTCAAATAAATTTATATCCAATGTTATATTGGTGTGACAGAATGCAATACTTTGTACATTTGACCAGTTTATCACTATGTGTGTGTGTTTGGGTTTTTTTACAGATAATTGGCGTACTGGGGAGAAATGCCTTGCCCCTTGTCTTGAAAATGGGAAACTTCATGAAGGAACAATATCCTCTATTGAAAAGGACAAGAGTGGAAAATCATATGCTGTTGTATCATTCTTGGAGTGCAAAGAAAGGAAAATACTATTAACTGAACTTTGTAGAGTCGAAGCCAGTAGAGGACCCTGGAAAAGCTTAATATTTGATGATGGTGATCTGGAAAAGCCTTATTTTCCTGACCGAAATCTTCTATCTCCTGCAGCTGCTTTTAAATTATCTGACGATGGTGATTGTATCCCATATACGATTAACAGATACCTGCGTGATTATCAAAGGGAAGGAGCCCAATTTCTGTATGGACACTATGCTAATAAAAGGGGGTGTATTCTTGGAGACGATATGGGCCTTGGGAAGACAATACAGGTATTCTTTTTGATTGTTATCTTGAGAGAATAGATAACTCTTTGTCAGTGTGTTTTCTGTGAGGTGTAAATCTCCTTTTAAAATGAGGTATTTGAGAAATGCCACCTCGGTGGAGCTTAACCTTACTTTTCTATTGTGGAGTTGGAGGAGGCAGGACATGGCCATCCAGGACAGTGCTTTGAGCCAGGAGCCATTTCTGTATTTAGGATTCATTTCTGACAGGCCACAAAACTGGGATGTGGCCCCTTTTAGTGTAAGCACATGAAACTACAGTAGTTAAAATGATAGTATTCATTTTACCTTGAATGTATTTGAGGATTGCTACCTCTGCATCATAGAAGTAATTTGCACTGGAGTATGCTAAAACTACTTACAGCTCTTACCTGTCTTTTTCCTCTTTTCTATGGAAACCAGTAGTTCGACTCTACTGGGAATGAGAAGGAACAGACACATTTATTCCCATCTCAGGAAAAAAGTGCTTAGGTGTTCTATGTTATTTTTATCACTCTTTTAGAAATCCAACTTGGGTTGGTGAAAGGACAAAGTATAGCTCAGTTTTTCCATTGTGCTTTGAATCTGTGGGGCCCAAATGAGTTAGTTATTTGACTGAAATTAGGGTGGTTTTGTGTTTGAAAATTCTCTTTAATCTGTTTGGTTTTAAGTTAGCAGCCTGAATGTTATGATGGCTAGTCTTTGTTCCCCTCTTTTCTTCCTCCATGTGTCAAATGCAAACTCATTCCTTCACTGAAAAATTGTGGCTGTAGCATCTGTTGCCCTTCTGTTTAGGAGAATGTTGACAGACACCCATCAGTGCAAAGTAGTATTGTTCTGTAGCAAACTTGACAAGAGTGAGTAAACAAAACTGGCAAAACTTCTCTGGATAGAGCTTTTAGGGGTATATCATGGATTTGCATAGCTGCTGCTGATCTGTTAACAGATGTTCACCAAAACTAAACTGTGTCCGATTACATTATGTTTTACCTAAGCTTGGTCATGTTTCTTATCCATGGCAGTTTAAGAACTTGGTAGTTAATGGAAGTTTGTTTCTGCTCAGAACTACAGATATCTGATTTCATATAGTAAGAATCATCTATATAAGGTAGCAGTAACCTGGGGGGGGGAGTGAGTTGCCTTGCTTCCATCTCTTGTTTTTTTTTTTGAATCTGAGAACTGATTCTGTGATGCCGTGGTCACGCTTATCACACAGTGACAGTGTGTTCTTATGCGGAATTCACATCTGATGGTTATTTCTTTTAATCATAGTGTCAAGTTTGCAGAAGAAAGGTAGAAGTTTTGAAGAATATCTTGTGTATTTTTTTTATAAAACAGTATGTTCTTCAAGTTCAGTATGGGAAAGGCTGTTCAGTGGATATGAAGTAAAAGAGGATAATCGCTTGTTTAGAAAAATTAGTCTGTATGAAAGATTAAATATTGGTTAAACTTCATGAAGTAGCAAGTAACTGATATAGTCTTACAGAAAATTTGGCTTATGTTTGTCAGTTAGCTGAGCCGTATTGTTTGTGATTTATAGCTTGATTTATGAGATAAAGACTTTCCTAGAAAAATATTGTGTTTTAATGTTCTTTGTACTCCTGAAGTGGTTTCTGCTTAAACAGCCTGACTCTTTCATTTCAAGGTGAAGTTGAAGTGGAGGCAATTAGAATAATGTTTCCTAACATGACTGCAATAAGTTAAAGTTTCCTATTAAGGCCTTTAGGTTGCTTCCTGCTTTATCTGGAAGAGCCAAAGTTTTCTCAGCAGAGTAGCTCTTTTACAGCCATTCATTATTGTTACAAATTTGTGATGCATAATTCTTCCAAAAATGGAGGATCTGGAAGACACATGGAGATTTTATGTTCAGTTGAATTTTATTCTTATTCTCAAAAGGATTAAAAAAAAAATATTGAAGTCAAACAACATGTGCAAACTTTCGGTTCCTCTTACCCTTGGTTTATATGAAACACTAGGTATAAAAATGTTTGGTTTTCTTTTATATATCTCTTTCCCACCCTGCAGACCTATATGTGAGGGGTTACCTCTCCTGCTCATCTTCCTTTATTCTTCTCGGGTATTTTTCCTGCATTTCTGCATTCCTGGCTGGTTCTTTTCCCCACATCATTAGAGAGAGAAAGCACTGGAAACTTCCTCTTTTTTGGAAATCAATAGGTGGCAGCTATACCTCTACCCTGCTATGAGCAGCTGTGTAGTAGCCACAAAAGGAATTTTCAAAAGAAGGGCACCTCTCTGATGATGTATCTGGTTCTTGCTGCTGCTTAGGCCCATGGACATCAAGTGGGTTTTATGGATTTGAATGTTCTGGACAGATGCCTCTGTGCCTTCTTCCTGTTTTGGATTACCATGGCAGCAGCTTGGAATAGCCTGTCCTGGGATGTTTGTCCCCACTGTGGTGTATTACAATAAGTGTCTTCTCATAATCAAAGATAAATCACTGTGACTGGTTTGAGGCAGATAAGAGAATGGTTTTAAACTAAAACAGGTTAAACTTAGACTATTTGCAAGGAAGAATTTTTTTACAATGAGGGTGGTAAAACACTGGAACAGGTTGCCCAGCGAAGCGGTAGATGCCCCATCCCTGGAAATATTCAAGGTCAGTTTGGACAGGGCTCTGAGCAACCTGATCTAGTTGAAGACATTGCTCATTCCAGGAGTTTGGGCCAGATGACCTTTAAAGGTCCCTTCCAGCCGAAACTCTTCTACGATTTTATGATAATATAGTCCCAAACACAACTGAAAAAACTGGTTTTGAAGTTAACAACAAGAATTGGAATGAATGGAGCATACAGAAAACAATGTATTAGTGAAATTCTGACCTCTAGTTTAAACCACTTCCTTTTGCAGAAGTAGTGTTGGGAGTACAGGTAGCAAGTATCTCTTCCTTCTGTTTTCTCATCCAAGATTCAAGTGTCCTCTTGAAAATGGAGGAGAATTGTGAGGCATGCCTCATCTCTAGTTTTTGCTGGCTTATTCATAATCTCTTCCATATTTTTGGGACTTCTTCACTTAAAGGGTGAAAGTGTAAATTAGGGCAATTAATTGCTTTTATCATGAATTCAGGATTCTCCAAGGAAAGGGGTTCCTATCTGAAAAAAGATTGATTTAAAACAAACAAACAAACCACCAAACAAAAAAAAATACATCTCCCCAAACTCACTTTCTAAATCACAGCCAGGATTTGTTCCTAAATGTTTAGTTTAATTTGAACTAATTCACCTTCTGTTTGCGTTTTCGTACTTTATCACTGAGAGTTGTTTTCTTTCTCAAGGTCATTTCATTTTTGGCTGCAGTGTTGCACAAAAAGGGAACACGTGAAGATATTGAAAATAATATGCCAGAATTTTTACTGAGGACAATGAAAAAAGAATTAAGGTGTAACCACAAGAAGGTACCACTTTAGTGATACAGCTTAATGATTTTGATAAAAGGCAATACTTGGATTTTTTGTGTGCTTGTTTTGTTTGCTCTACAAGTTTATGTATATTTATTTTTAATATTCAGCTGCTTACATAGATTAGGGATTCATAGCCTCCCTAGTACTGTTAGGGAAGCCTTCAGTTTTCCAAATTATCATAGTGCATTATCTAGCTGTTATTGTCTAATCTGTTAATACTGTTGATCTGCACTAACACAAAACATTTGGAAATATCTGGATGAGATTTGTAGCTAGAGTACTTTGAAAAGCCCATGTTAGTGAGTAGAAAATAATAGTTTTGTGTGATTGGGTTTATAAAGTATAAAAGGAATGTGTGTATATATTAGCATTACATTTAAATAATTAAGGTGAAGGCATATATTTGGAAAGTTAATTGCTAATATTTTTGTCACCTTACATGTTCTTGAATGTCTGTCGTAATGTCAGAAACAAGGCTGATGATAATCTAGGTAATCAAACACAGCAAATAAAGACAGATGTAAAAGTTCCGTGTGAATGAGAGAAATCTGGAGATCATTTTAAGTTTACTCATCAGAGGATCCATGCACTTTGTTTTCCATTGCTGTTTTTATTTTATTGGAATCATTGGAATATATAACGGCAGAATGGTTCATAGGAGACTAGCTCTGTGAATAATGGATACAGGTTCCTCAGGAAAGATAAGCAGAGAAGAAGAGGTGAAGGGATAGCACTTTATATGAAAAAATCCAGGAATGCTTCTGAGTGGGTATAAGAGAAGAAGAATTTAATTTTGAAGATAATTAAGTATTGGAACAGGTTACAGAGAGATGTTGTGGACCGCCCCATCCTTGGCTTTAAATATCTGAATACGGTGTTGCCTCTGCTCTGACCATAAAGTTGGACTAGAAACTTCCAGAGATCCTTTCCCACCTCATCGATTTTATTATTCTATGATATTAAATGCGTTGTACGAGCTGTCCTAAATTTTTAAACCCTTTTCACATCTTTCTGTTTTGAAGACACATCTTGACTAGACTTGGGGATTGAATGAAACTGCTTACCCTCTTCATCCCTCATTTTCTTGATCTGTAAAACGTTTTGTGGTACACAGACACAGGTGTTATAACAAAACAAAGTGATATTATCTCATGCTTTATTGCAGCTGTTAGAGTATAATTTGAGTAAGTAGCACTACTCTGGTATCTTTTGTAGTATTACAGTATTTTCTTCTGTACTATTTACATAATCTGAGTAAACTGATTACTTTTGCATTTATATTGACTCCAGATATTTTCTATACTACACTTCAAAGTGCCAGAATTAAACAATTCAAACTGTAAAGCAGTAAAATAAATCTCAAGATTTTGACTTTCCTTACTGAGAAAGTACTATGTTGTAGTTTTTCCAGTAATACTATAACAGCTGTTTGTTTTCAGACTTTCCTCATAGTGGCCCCTCTTTCAGTGCTGTACAACTGGAAGGATGAGTTAGACACATGGGGGTACTTCAAGGTCTCTGTCTTACATGGAAGTAAAAAGGATGATGACTTGAGTCGCATCAAGCAGGGAAAATGTGAAGTTGCCCTTACAACATATGAGGTACTTCGGCTATATTTGGATGAATTTAACAGGTATTGATTTTAATGCATTTTTCTACACACAGAATTTTAACTCAGTTTGCATTGTTCTTTGCAAGTATTTATTCTTTCTGTGCAATGTATTTACTGTTAGATTCAATAACTCATTGTGTTGAGAAAAGAATCCGCTTCAACTGTCTTTGGAGAGCTTACCCTGTACTCTCTTTGTAGTGGGATGCTTGGGAGAAGTTTGGATAGTTTTCATAAAGCTAGTTTTTGCTGTTAACCCATTCGTGAAGTGTTGTCTAAAAGATGCAGGAATTGCCTGCTGGAAAACTGGTGGTATCTAAAAGATACGCAGAAAATATTTCTATCTTTCAGTACAGTGTAAGGAGAAAAAAGTATGGGATTTTTAGCAAATGTTCAAAAGGTATTTTCCTTGTTATTTGCACTTTTCACCAGGTTGATGAAATTACTGAGTCCTAAGAACTTTGAGATACAAGATACGTATATGTGTCTCTGTGTGTAATTTTAAATACCTGATGGACTTACCAAAATCAAGGTCTTTCTGAAAGCCGATTGTGTAGAAACCCTACTTTATTTGCTCCATAGCTGTCAGCATTTTCAGAGTGGGAGTATTGCCTTCCATTTGTTTCTGTGAAGGAGTATTTAGCCTCTCATCTGATCCTAGTGGTCCTGTTCCCTTATGTCATCTTGGAAGGCGTACGAGTTGCTTGAATGGCTAGTAGTAGCAGCCTGCCCTTAGCAGCTGGTGTTGTCAGTGGCTCGGCAGATCTTGCCTTTTTAGGTGTTGGGGAAGGTCCAGGTCCCAGCGAGTGTCGTAGTGTTCTGGACAGCCATCACCAAAAACTCCGATCTCCGGCTCTGTCTGTGCTCAGGTCTGAAAAAGAAGCACAGATAGGAGAAGACTAAAGGAGTTGTGTTGCCAGTACCCTAATTCTTGCTGTTGTCCTTCTGAGGAACAATTCAGGCTTGGTGATTGAATAAGCAGGGGTCAGGAAATCAGGTGCATGTGCAGAGCAGAGCTGATGTGTGAGCAACTGCATACAAACACATTACTTCAATATCCAGATTTACCAAACTGTTTCTGCACAGCATGTGGCTGGATCGGCCTATGATCTTGATGCTAGAAGCAGGTATGTGTCTTGCTGAGCTAGAATGATGGATTGTCCTCAAAAAGTGGTCTTAAATAATTAATTATCACTGATAAGAATGCATAGACTCGGTTATGCATGTAAATTAGTATAACGAGAGATTAAGTTGAAGGAGATAGCATGGTCATTTGCTAGGCTCCTCTCAGAAACTCAAATTTTTAGCAGATTTTAGGAAAGTAAGGAACTCGGATATGAGTGTATTTAACAGGCATCAAAAATGCCACAAGATCAGCCTTCACATTACTGTACTAAATGCAGCCTGCTCAGGAAAAAAGTTTCCTTTCAAACATTTCTGTTTCAGCTTTTTGCTGTTTCAAATATCATCGAAGTGGATATAATTTTGTTCTGAAGTATTTGCTGATAAACATAAAGTGATCTCAGAAGGCTAATAAATCTCTTCCTACAGACTTGATGACTTAAGTTATTATCACAGTATACAGGTCATTCTACCTCCAAGTTTTATGGTTGAACTGGCTGCAAAGTATCTTTTGGTCCCTGCTTCTATATATGTTCCTCCTCGTCAGAAAATCACAAAATATAAAAACTGCTTTGCCATGTTGGTATCATAGGGATATTAAAGAAGTTGAATGATGGTTTCATGTAGGAAACTATGCAGATTGAAATCTAGTTGCACTGGGTAAGTTTTGTTGAAAAAATGACGCGCACCTGTGTTAAGCATGTTTCAGTAGTTTACCTTCAGAGATTGATTTAATTTTACTTAATCTTACTTACACGTGGAATTAGTGCTGGTGAGATATGCTGGACTGATTGCTCCAGAGATTGAAAGCTGCTTTCTTCACAGAGAGCATTTGGTACAGTTAGCTGTAGTTCATTTATTTGGCTATGTAGTTTAGGCATTATACTCAACTATGGCAACTGAATTTACTAAACAAACAGAATATAAGGAAACTGAGTAGCATAATACAATATAAAACAGGAAAACCAACATAAAGTGTCTTACAATAATTGTGGTGATAGTGTGGCTGACTTCACTTTGTTTGTGTATGTGGGATGACGTGATAAGTAGTTTCAGTTAATACAATGTTTCTTGTTGATTGCAGCGTAGAATGGTCTGCTGTGATAGTGGATGAAGCACATAGAATCAAGAATCCAAAGGCTCAGATAACTCAAACCATGAAGTCACTAAAATGCAATGTTCGCATAGGTCTTACTGGAACCATTCTTCAAAATAATATGAAGGAACTTTGGTGTGTTATGGACTGGTAAATAAAATATCTTTTTTTTAATGATATAACACCTCTATATTTTAACCATGCAGTGGGACTGGGATAGGGCTAGATGATTTGGACCCATGTAAAAAAAAAAAAAAAAAAAACCACAACACCAACCCACAACCCCACAACCAAAAAAAACCCCCCACACCTAACAAGCACAACCCTGCGCCCAAAAAACCCCAATGTTCTGTGAGAATATATTTTCCATAGAAGTATTGGAGGTAAGCTCCTGGTAGATACACCTGCAGTACGTATTTTGCAGTTATTTAACAAATATGGACCTCCACTTACGATCTGCCTTCTTTGGGGAATTTGGGAAGCAGTTAAAATAATTTTCTTTTTACCCTATGTTTACCTTTCTTTTTCAAGGACACTATTTTCTTCTTTGTCTTTCCACCACACAGTGGATTGAGAATCATTAGTTTTGAACAACATTGTGCCTTTGCTCTGTCCAGTATATGCAGGTCATTCTGACTTACTTGGAAGTTGAAAGTGCTAATATTTTGCTGTTTTCCAAAATGCATAAGTGCACTTATTTGGAAAGCAATGGTCTTGTCCAGGGAGACTTTTAGTGGAGAGGGAGAGGTGGAAATAACCCTTGATTGCTTTAACAGTAAGCTTAGTGTTGCATCCTATGCTGATATTAATAGATCTCGTAACATTTGAGGATCACAGTAAGTACATGAAAAAATGGCATGTCTGGAAGTAGTATATGTTTCTATTTATATACACAATTTTTATTAATTTCTGTAGTGATTGTTAATTTAAGATCTCTTGCTGTTAGCCAGAAACAATTTATGGTATGCTTTTAATCAATGGGAAAGGACAGGCTGCCTTGGAGTAAAGAAAATGCTGTTATTCCTTCACACCCTGCCCCCTCCTTTTGATTTTTAATAGGGCTGTACCAGGACTTTTGGGCAACAGACTACATTTCAAGAAGAAATTTTCTGATCCAGTGGAGCATGGCCAGAGGCACACTGCAACTAAAAGAGAGCTAGCAACAGGTCGTAAGGCCATGGTGAAGCTCGCAAGAAAAATGTCTGGCTGGTTTCTGAGACGTACCAAAGCGCTTATCAGTGACCAGTTGCCAAAAAAGGAAGACAGAGTAAGAGTGCCAGCACGTTTCAAATACAAGACTAATGAATATATCTCTTATTGTTTTTTTGTTTTTGTTGTGTTTTTTCTCATCATGCCTTTAGTAGTTTATGGTTTTCTTTCAGACTTGCAAATTTTAAGAAGAAACCAGAGCCTTGGAAAAAACGCACATGCAGTAGTCTGCTTTGTTCACATAATTACTATGATTGTGTGTTGAAATGGAGTTAATCAAGCATGAAAATGCTCAGCTAGACTTCTGACTAGTGATTTACACATCTATTTTATGTGCACTTTTGTATGTATCTGTGTAAACCCAATGCAATGTATGTAAATCTCCTGAAATTCTATGTAGGACTTCTGAAATTGCAGCTTGACACTTTGTACATAGAAGAGTATGCTTTTCACTTTTAACTCCCTCATTTTTGGTCACAAAAGAAACCCCCCAAGCCTAAAGCTGATTGTTGATAGGTCTGTAATCCTGTTCATCTAATGGTGTTGTAAACATTATGTAAAGTGATGATACTTATGACTGCAGGTAAGAGTTCTGATAAATTTTTGTTAGATATATTTGTGCTTTCTTCTAAGTAGACAAACACATTAGTTTGCAGCAGGTTTTATTTTCAAAATTTGGTATTCTTCATCTTTAGTGTATAATAATGTCATCTAAATTGTCTTCTGAAGGAAAGATTAACACAAGCGTCAGTCAGTTGCTTTTCTAAATCTAGCAGGTTTTATTCTTTTCATTCTCTTGTTAATGTGAGTATATGTTCAAGTTACTGCTGCATTATTATAGCTCAGCATGGTGCTGCTGCTGTGTGGGTGGCCTACGTTAAGGAATGGTCTTGGGATTTCTGTCTCCTGCTGCTTAAGACTAAAGATGTCATGGAGATGCCACCCATGGTCTCTAAGAAGAGGGATAAGAGTTTTGGCCATAGCACTGTGTAGATCCTTGCCTTCTCATTGCTTATTCTGTTTGTCCTGCCTGTTGTAGTGCTCTACAACAGCTAGTGCCTAGAAAAAGGAAAGAAAGGGTAAATTAAGCAACTGGCAAAGCAGAGGGAAATCCTTAATCACAATTATGCTTTTATATTTCTCTTTTCCCTCCTCGTCCTATCCCTCTACAAAAGCCATACTGAAAGCTTTATAGAAATGAAACAGCAGGTTGTTGTAGCTTGATACTGATGCTCTTTGTAGAATTTTGGAAGGGGATAAAATAACTATACCTACATTTTGGCTACAGTTTCATACTATTTTAGTGTCAAAATTCAGATTTTTTTATTTGGTGATAGAATAATTTCATGTAACTCTTTGAGCAAGCATATTTTTGATTTCTACTTTATTTTCAATGGTTTTTTTTGATGCTGTGCTCTTTGCTTTTCATTGCATGTTGCACATAATCTTGTTTTGGGGTTTCTCTCTCTTTGGCAGATGGTATACTGTTCCCTGACGGAGTTCCAGAAAGCGGTGTACCAGGCTGTGCTAGAGACAGAGGATGTAAGCTTAGTATTACGAGCAGGAGAGCCCTGTAGCTGCAATAGTGGCCGTAAAAGGAAGAACTGTTGTTACAAAGTAAGAACTTGCAGTGTTTGAATTTTAGAACAGAGTCTTTCTGGTTTGACTGGTAGATTTTTCTCAAGAGATTCTCTGCCGATGAAGAATCGATTGAAATGGCTGCGTGGGTATAGGCCATCTGTTTGGGAAATCCTGACTGGAAACATGGGTGTTGCATCACAAGCATGATGGCATTAGACATTTTGGGATTACAGCACAGCTGCTTTGCATGCCCTGAGCAGGTGGTGGTTTATGCAGTAAATTCTGTATTTGTTGCATTAATAAGTGCACCTGTAAAACAGTTGATGTTGGCAAGGGTATTGTGTTGGGATGTTCAGTATGTGTCCCGCATGCTGCTCCCATATGCCTCAGGCGGTCAGTGAGAAGCTGCAAAATCAGAAGCATCCTGGACCCAGCAGGTTGTCTGGGCTTTTCTTGTGTTATAACAGCAGTTGGATTGTATCTTTCTGTGCTACTAAACATGCACTTTTTTTGCTTCATTGAAGGGAGAACTCCTGACAGTAGCCATAGAGCACAAGGAGAACTTTGTTCACGAGTAACAGCTCTGCAGATATCTTCTATCGTCTCTGGATGTCATTAACACTCTATTAGTCTAGCTTTGTATTTGTTTTGCCCGTATCACTCAGTAGGCTGAGGTTAAGCATTCTTTTTAACATTTAGAAGCATATGTCTAATACTTGATTCTCCCTATTTTCTTTCTGGCCTGTTTTGATTCTTGTGTAGTGGTTTGTTTTTTCTCTTTTTTTTCCTAAAGGATCTAGCTTACTCAGTCTTCTGCGTTGTTCTTTAAAAAAAAAATCTCCCTATCAGCCTGTTTAATATTCCGTGGATACTAGTATTAGTTCTTTGCAGGATTCTGTTTCTTGTGATGTTTTGTAGAAAAACGTAAAATGCCATTGAACTTAATTCACAAAAGGCATTAGGCAGGCCTGCAGGTACTTAAGTGCTTTTATGGACTGTCTTATTCCAAGGTTAACCATGAAATTTAGAAACTTGAGAAGGGAAAGGAAAACGAATATTGGTTGAATCAGCCAACCATAACCAGAAAAATATCTGATGCTGTTGTGGCTGCTGCATTGTAAAATGTTTGAAGTTGTTTGAATTATGTTACTTGGGATGCTTATAGAGCTTTATACATTTCTGCTGTAGAAAAAAGTGAAGTTAGCAGTAGTAGGGTAAGAAGTCATTCAAAGCGCTGTGGTTTGATTTACATTTAAATCAGTTGTAAAGTTATTTACAAGTTATTGTTAGTTAAATCTGTCTTTTTGTCTACCAAGGAATTCTTGGTTGTTGTAGTACTTTCTGTAGATATCATGTTATCTGCAAGGTTCAGCAAACTATGAACATAGCTGTGGGTTTTTCTCTTTTTGAGATGATGTTTTCTATCAGGGTCACAAAGTGGAGGAAAAAAACCTAGCTACATTTTCATTAGAAAAACAGTATGCATCTCTTCAGGACTAATTGTAGTACTACTTAGAACCACTAATGCATTAAACCTTGTAAGAATAGCACTTACTTTAGATTATTTTTGATTTTCAGAACAATTTGTTTGCATAAACTTTTTTTTTTGTAGGTAAATGCTCATGGTGAAACAATTAAGTCACTGCGCTTCAGTTACCTGACAATCCTTCAGAAGGTTGCAAATCATGCTGCACTGCTACAGACGGACAACACTAGCAAGCAGCAGGTTAGGTTCAGAACTGTCTAAAAAATACTTACGGAAAATGGGATAAAACTCTTGAATGAAAATGGCTGCTGGCCTCCTTTTTAAGTCTTAACTAACTGAAATTAAGGTATTTTGCAAAATTCCTTTTCCGTTCAGTAGTTCAGAATGTAATTCTTACTTAATAGCAATGTTACACAGCAGTATGTTCATTTAGTAGATGCATATCTGAAAATAAGGGTTATAGAAATATTGGAGAGCTTTAGGGAGAAGAGTAATTTTTATTGATTTCTAATAATGCCATTTCTGTTCCATTTATGACAAGTGCCTAGTAAGAAGAATGTCTTTGTGCAAATAAATAATAAGCAATTAGAATGTGTTTCTTCTTTCTCTAGTATTTTATATTCAGAGCTGTGCTTCTGTAAATATTGGGAAACATGTTTTAGTAGAAAATGCTGAATGAGAAAGCAGTATCAGTTTATCTTGTTACTGTGGCAAGTAACCTGCAAGATCCACAAATAGCACATTTTAAAAATGTTTGTATGTGATCCTTAAGATCCAAAAATGAGCACAGGGATTTAGGGGTGTTAATGTTCCCTCTCAGAAACCACAAGGGAGTGGAAATGAGAAAATCTTATCCAATTTTGGCAAGTTTATTCCATTGAAGCAGTTTTGCTTTTTAGGAAATGTTAGTTAGTGTCCAGGGCCTTAAATGCCATAACTACCCAAATGTGTTCAGTGTTGTGGGGTTTTTTGTTTTTGTTTGTGTGGTTTTTTAATACTGTGTATGTAGTTTAAGAGTTTCAAAAGCCACTGAAATCATAAGTATTTTGAGACTATCTTGTATAGCATACATAGTTATTAACCTCTCCAAAGTCTACTGAAGAAACTGGTATTTTGTAGTATTTCTTACTTTTCAGTATTGAAGTCCATCACATGTGTTTATTCTTAGGTGAGAGGTGAGGTCTTTTTTGCTACTCTGGAAAAGTAGACTTAAAGTGTGTAGTCACTTTCATGCTCAGGGCTATGCAGATTCTAGCTGTGGAGCAGTAATGTGGCTGTTGAACAGTTTAAATATGTTTCCCATGTTGTTTTTTGTCATATCGGTGGTACAATGTGTAATTCCCATATTGGCTCATCATGCCAGAGGGTAAAAAGATGCTGGTACACAGTTGTTGGGTAATGCAAACCTCAAGCCAACAGAGTGCTTGAGACTGAGAATTCTGGCCAGTCCTATTGCAGTCTCTGTCTAGGAGAAGAAATTTTGGGCATCTCTTACTCTAGTAACTGGAATCCCTGGTTTCATATTAGGATCCTCTTTCTTTTTTAAATGAAGCAAACCAGAACACACAGGAGATGTTTCATCCAGCACTTCTGTAGTGAACTGAATAAAAACACTAACTCTTTCTGCTTGATTTACTTTGGCAGATTACTTGTTTCAACCTGTTTAACTCCTTGTATAGTTTACTGGTATTCAAATGTAGCTGTAATTTTTAATACCTGTTCAAATTTCTGCTTTTCTTCCAGGAAGCACATATCAAGCGGGTGTGCAGCCAGGTGTTTTCCAGTTTTCCAGATTTTGTGCAGTTAAGCAAAGATGCAGCCTTTGAAACAATTTCAGATCCAAAGTACAGTGGAAAAATGAAGGTAAACCTGTTCTTTAGAGGAGAAATAAGTGGTAGTAATAGATCTCCAGCTGTAGTATATGGATATAAGAAAGTGTGTACCTAACTGTTGTGATTTTTTTAATCATCCTGTTCATGCTGGTGGTACCCCAGCAGAGATCTCCTGTCTTGAACTGGGGTGCCTCTGGGCAAAGACTGGATAAGGGTGATCAGTGATGCAAAGATATCCTGAGATGTTAACTTAGTGATGGTATGGAAATGAACCTTGTAGTCAAGGGGATTGAGGTTCATAATGTTATAACAGATAGTTCCATGAAACCATTGACTTGGTGGCAGTCAGAAATGTTTGGGGAAGGAAAAAAGAGCAAAACAAAATCCTTACGGACTTAATGATTTGTGCATGCCTTCAATATTGTGGGTGGCTACAGTCCTTCCTCTCAAAAAAGACTTGAAAAAGTTCAGAGAAGGTCCAAAAAGGTGATCAGTGCTGTGGGACAGAAACAACCAAGTAGGCTGGGACTCTCCAGTGTGGAAAAAATGTCTTAGGATGAATGTGAAAGTGACAACCATGAGTAGCATGGAACTGGTGAAGATGTATCAAGTGCTTACTGTCTTTTCTAACCCTTTGGATGTCAAATGAAGCTAATAGGAACCAGGCTAAAGATGAACAAAAACATGTTAAGTGTAAACCTGTAAAATGCCTTGCCTCAGGAATGGGTTTCAGAGGTGAACAGGATGAATAACTGAAAAGTATGTTGGATGTAGCTAATTAAAAAGAAATCCATATTAGGTTTAGGAATGTTCCTGAGCTGAGAGAAACTGGAGGGTGAGAAGCTATGCATAATGGAGTATACTATATTTTTGCTCTCTCTATAAACCTGGATATTCAGAGTTGCTGTTTGGGGCTTGGTGGGGGAGCAGTGGCCAGGCCATGTTTTTTGTAACAGTGATAGTTATTACTTCACTGATGTTATGCAAGCAACATCTTTTCTGTTATTATATATATATATATGTGGGAGGCCTGCATATTACCTTTGGTTTATCCACTTTGTTATCTCATGAGAGTCAACTTTATTGTTAATTAGCTACCAGCAAATACTTAATATATACCTGTAAAAATTAAGACCGTGATGTTCAGTGTTGGTTGTGAAACTCTTCTTTTGTTGGTTAAAACTAATTTTGCTTTCTCTAAGAATTTCTTTTGGGTCTATTGCATACATCACTCCAGCACTGCCTTATGACATTTTCATTGTCTGTGTTTTGACACACTAGTGAAGAACACAGGCAAGCAAAAATGCCCAAGTTACGGCAAAGGTTCCAACATTATGTGCCTTTAAAGTTTGCGGCTTACAGAGCTGCCTGTTGTGAGGGACGCGCTTAGGGACATGGTTTGGGGTGGATTTGACAGTGCTAGGTTTGCTGTTGGACACGATGATCTTGAAGGGTCTTTTCCAACCTAAATGATTCCATGAAACTGTGGCCCGAAGTCTGAGTTGCTTCTGGGACAGACTGCAGTGTCTTCTCAGGCGTGCAGCTGGCTGTGGTTGTATGGGTTGGGTGTAGCCTTGGTTGGTAGCCATAAGGCTCTTCTCATACTTGTGTGCAGTGGCCTTGGGTGGTAAGGAAGAAGGTTCTGTTATTGCAGTGCTGGAGTCAGAGCATAAACAAGGTGGCAAGAGAGCACAGGTGGTGATCTTCTTCAGTATACAGAGCTTGTGCTGGTGGCTTGATACTGATGAGATATCAGGCAGGTTGAATGATTACTTTTGACACTGAGAGATCCACAGGGTTAGAAAATTGAATCTCTGAGTTACCAGTAGATGAGTGCCAGGCCAGTTTATATTTCTCAATCAATTGCTCAAACAGAAGTAGAATCATAGAGTAGTTTGAGCTGGAATGTACCTTTAAAGGTCATGTAGTCCAAGTAGAACAAGATGAGAAATGAGTGACTAAAAATAATGAGCTACTAGCATGGTGATTATTCCTGCTGTGGTTTGTTGGGTTTTTTTTTTCTTGTTAGCAAATCATCTAATGTTAATCTTCATTCTGTCTTGCTAGAGACTTTCCTGATTGTGCTTTTTATTTAATTTTTGATCATCTAGCTTGCTACCAGCCTGTACTAATCAATATTCCTGTATTTCAAGGTAATTTTTATATAGATTATAGGTAATTGCAAAAAAAACCCCAGAACAACAACAAAGACAAAAAAACCCCACAGCCCCCCAAAAAACCAAAATCCAAATCCTAAATAAGCACTTATTCTTGAGAAGAACCTTGGTATGGAGAATTTCCATTTAAAAAAAAAAAAGTGCAGTGTGTGTCATGGGAAACTGAATTTTAAAACCCAGTCTTGTGTTTCTGAAGTAATATTTATATTTATTTCTTCAATATGTTTGGTAGATGAGTGATAAGTGCAATATAAATTTCTGTAGAATAATAAGGAAGGTAATAATAAAATCGCTGTAATTCTTTCACAGAACATCTTGTTACTCTGACCTTTTAAAAAAGTCAGATCAGACATTACACTGCAGACAAAGGTACAAAGCAATATGGACCTTTCTTTCCTCCAATGTAAAAAACTATGATCTAGTATTATGAAGGGTTCTGCTTGTTTAGTTTGTTTTACAGTTTATGAATTATAGGATAGAAACCTTTTTCAAATACTGTATTTATGATGGCCCAGTGGACTCTTAGCATATCTTTCCACTGTTGATGACCTCTTTTTTTGTATATATGCTTTATTTTAGAAATCTATAGTGTCTATTTCGGTCCACTGCAAAGTGGAAGGATTTTATCTAAGAATTACTGAAAGAACTGCTTACTTTGAGTGAAATTGGTCTGCTTTCCCTTTCAAGGGTAACTTGAATTTTGTGTCAGTTCATGAAATATAGCTTAGTATAAACAGAATATTCCGAACTGTATGGTGATAGCTCTGTCCCTGGAAGGTAGAGTTTTATGTAATGGGCCAAGTAGCCGTCAATGAAAAATAAGGTGGTTTTTGAGTCCATTAAATTTCACTTCAGAATGATCATGATGCCAGAAATTGGTTCATACGTGTCTGGTATTCTGGTGGGGTTTTTTGTGGGTGGTGGTTTTTTTTGTGGTGTGTTTTGTTTTGTTTTTTTTTTTCTCCTGCTGCTGATTGCATTGGAAATATGTCTTGTGAGAAAAGATTGTCTAACGCTTTTTTTCTATTCTGAATATTAAAATAGAAGCTGTATAGAATGATTTTGGTTTTTATGCTCTGGAAGCAAAGTCATTTAGAAGGTATTCCATTTAGAAGGTCCCCTTGCCATCAGAAAGTAATCAGAGGAGAGTCATCAGATACTACAGCTTAAAAACTACTTTGAATATCTTTTAAGGTGTTTGTTTACATAAACATAATCTAAAAAAATTACATATTGTAATAAATGAGACAAATTATAGTAAAATGTTTTTAATAGCCTCATCCCACTGTAATACTTTACATTTTCAGTTCTGTAAATAAATTCTAGAAACTGATTGAAATGCTTTTGTAACTTCCATCTGGTAGTACAGTCTGAATAGGTATTAAAAAAAATTTAGTACAGGCTACTCAGAAACTTTGGCACAGGTGATTTTCTTTTGTAGATGAGCATATTTGTAAGTTTGTGGATTTTATATAAATTTATTCAGGGTGGGGGAAAGGCTGGGATTTGTTGAAGTTCATTAGCTAAGCAGTTGTAACTGTTTTGAAGGGTTGCAAAGGTTAAGGTATCTGCTAAAATACCTTTGGTTCTCTCACCAAGCAAAGATAAAACGTGTAGGGAAACATAGTGGTTTTTTGTACTGTGGAACATGCCTACCACCACCAGTAAAACTAGAGTTGCTCGAACAGCAGTGTGAGAGTGTGGCATATTGGTGTTTCTGTCCTACGTTGCGCTATGGCTGCAGTCAACTCTACATGTTTTGCAATCGATAGCATTTAAGCGCGTCACCCCAGGTTTGCTGTCCTGAATTTAAGATTATAACAAGAGCCTGGTAAAAACAGTCCCTATAATCCAAATGTGTACATATAAGTGTTGATAGTATACCTATATGACTGTAATACATCCTCATTATGGTGAGGGGTGAGTAATAACACAGTGACGTGATCTGAACTTCAGCTATTTTTGTGGAATTATCTCTTAATTTTCAATCATACTGCAGAACATACAGTTTTTGGAAGACTTTCTGTTGCAAGGTGAATTTCATGTCTAGATTTTTAACTTGAAATACTTGAATATGTGAGAATTGAAGTGAAAGGAGTGTGCTGCCTTGTTTGGAAACCACGCTTTTTTCCATCATGAAATAAGAAAGTGGGGACCTGCAAAGTGTAAGGACAAGTGATTCCATTGTTCTTTTTTAAACAGAAAGATTGTAGATTGTTCACACAGAAATATCGGGGACTGCTTGGAAGAGAAGTAAGAAAAAATGAGGGTAGTTTTAAAAGCCTGCAGTAATTCTTAATACTACTTTGTCTGATCATTTCTACAGTTTTGTTAAAATTCTGGATCAGAGACACACTACGTTTTCTAAGTGAAAAGGGCTATTAAATGTCTGGGCATTTTGAAATAACTTTTTTTTTTTTAAACTAATAGTATTTCCACAGACATCAATTTATGGAGTTTTGGAATGCTGATCTTCATTACTATAAATGTCTTGGGAATAACTATATTGGATTGATTTATTTATACTTCAATTATCACTATTTCAGTAGCAAAATGAGAGTCTCTCGGATCCCCTTGCAGATAATAGTAACTTCCACTATTAATCATAGCCCTAACCCAGGTAGGCATGGTTTTGAAGGCTAAAAACACTCTAGGCTAGCTTGGACATCAGTGTACAAACAAGGTATTCTCACATGTAAGAGGTAAAATTTCATCACAGTCAGACAACTCACAATGCGTAGTAATGGGGAGATATGCATTTAAATCCATGTGGACTCTTACAAAGAGGTGTTACTTTTGCTTGAGTATGATCAAGTATTTCTTTTGCAGACTAACAACTTGCAGAATAATACTCTGGTGTGCAAGCATAGAATTTATTTCTTTTTGGTGCAAAACCATTCATTACTTCTTCCTGCTAATCAGAGATGTTCTTTACTCCAGAATATATAAAATCCTAATGGGTGTGACATTGATCCATTTTATTTAAACAGACTGGGTGGATTTGTTTGTGTGTTCTCCTATAGGAAATTAATTATTTGACCTATACTTTACTCTTATAATAACAACAGTAATACAGTAGCCACATTCTTTCTATTTTAAAGGCATCACTGTTTCTTTTCTGTTTCTTAATGTGGATAAATGAAATGCAAATATAAGTCATTTAGCTCTTGTTAAATTACCTGATGTGGATTTTTTTCCCTGGTAAATAAATCCTGGTTTACATGTATGTTTGTACAATGAAACAAAGCAAAAATTACCTTATTTGTACCTTGTTTTCACTTGTAACTATCTGGCTAATACATTCAAAAGGGCTTATAAGTGATGTAAATTTTATATTCTGGATATTATCTAGAACTATAAATTTAATATAAACATTCCTCACAAGCTGGTTGTCAAAGATCTGTTAGGCTTTTAGTGACATCAGTGTCGATTAAGAGTTTATGTATTTATCACTGAACAAACAAAATTGTTAAATACTTATTGCCCAGTGGGAGAAAGCTACAGACATGGTACAGAAAATTCCTCTTTCCCCTTTGTGTATTGCTTCTGCATGGTACTCTGGAGCTGCCATTGCCAGATGTGGACATGCTTCTCTTGAAAATAACAGTATCACTATTATACACAAGGCTCTGGATTATTTGCTTCCCTACCAGAAGAACATTGTGTGTGGGCGGATTATTGGCATTTCAAGGTCCGTGCAGTCTGGGAAGCTGGATCCTACTGTAAACACAGCAACAGACAAGAGTGAGAGCAGGGAGGGGCATACATCTCACTGATTATTTTAAGAAGACAAGTTCCAAGAATTTCTGAACTCATATGTAGTACAGAAAACTTAAGCAGACCTTCCTGTTTTCGGAGGAAATTGTGAGCATTTGCTAAAGGCAAAAATTCACAAGGTGAGCTAGCACATGAGATAAGTAACGTTTTGTTGCCATCCATGCACTGACAACAAATAGCTTCAGAATTCACATGTTAGTGGTATGATTGCCTTTTTATAGCAGGATTTTCATGTAGATCACTGAAAAATTGCATAGGCCCAGCATCTCCATTACCTTTGGTGCATTTGTTTTCTTAGTAATGTTTTTTGTTACGCCTCTGCTTGGCTTTCAAATAACTAATTACAGTGTAGCCCGTTCAAAGCCTGAAAACACAAGTAAGTGTTTGTGAGAAGACCTGTAGATAAAATGTCTTCATTTGTATTCTGTGGTTTGTTTACAGGTCCTTCAACAGCTTTTAAATCACTTCAGAAAAAACAAGGATAAAGTTCTTCTTTTCTCCTTTTCCACAAAGGTGAGCTCCATGTGATTTTTGTCAACTAACTACCGCAGTAGGTTCTGAAGCATCAAGCACTGAAGTGACAGCTGTCAACCACATTTCCTTTCTCTCCATACTATGGGAAATAATGATGAGAAGGATACTGTGCCATACTCCAGAAGCATGTTGAAACCTTATGTTATCTCATGATAAAAATGGTGATGGCAAAACAGATGTAACACTCTGCTGCCTTCCTAAGAGCTTTTTAAAGTTATTACATTACTTCAGGTATAGATGGCTCGTACTGAGTTCAGCTGTGATGTCTTGCATTAGAGCAGTGCCATGGCAAAATATTTCTGAAGGATACAGCCTTTGTGTTAGCACTGGAAGTAGTTATATTTCCTCTGTTCTACTGGCTTTTGACCACCACCAGTGATGAAACTTCAACCTTGAGATGTATTACACAAGTTGGTTTGAACCAAAAACAGTGTTTAACTGGAGGAAGAGATGTATACACACATCACTTTCAAGGGACTTGCTCCTTGATTCTTGTTGGGAAGTAACGTGTTTCTTGAAATGGTGCAAACTATAATATGGTTTTCTTAAACGAATATTTGTAATGCTAGCATTAAAAAGTATTAAAAAATAAAAGTGTGAATGACAGTTCGGAGTCTTTAATAATTTTGTGGCTTTAAGGCAGACCGCAGATGTAGTAGTAAAATGCTCATGTGTCTTAGGCTATGTTCACAGTGTTCAAGACCAAACTGACTGCTGGTTACTGCAGGCCATTGTAACTTGCTAAAATGGTAGAAAACTGTTTAAGTTGCCTTCCTGTGTATTGAGTTGAACTGACTCGGCATCACTTAGGGGTGGGACAGGCAGCAAAGGCTGGAGGACTGAGCGAGACCATGGCACACCAACATTAATTGCCTTGAGTGCTGTAGAATCACAGCTAGAGTGTTGAGGATGTTGATACCAAAATGATGAAGATTTACTCTTCTTTTCAATGCTTGATCTTTTGAAAATATATTTGAGAAACATGGCCTCTGTGATTGTTTCATTAAAAAGATGATAGTAAGCACTAAACTTTTTTTTTTCCCCCCCACCCACCCAGTTGCTGGATGTGCTTGAACAATACTGTATGGCATCTGGGCTAGATTACCGAAGACTTGATGGAAATACAAAATCAGAAGATAGGATCAGAATTGTAAGAGAGTTCAACAGCATTCAAGAAATTAACATATGTCTTGTATCTACAATGTAAGAAAATTTAACTTGTGTGTTTCACTCGGCCCTTCCTGTGTTTAGTAAATAGGTTACTTTGCATTTTATTTGATAAGCTTGTGAGGGAATACTTTTTTAGGTTGTTCTCTTGTCTGTTAGTAAATATAGACTCACTGCTGTGGACTGAAGCTTCTTAAAATATCTGAAGACTTTCTCCTTTCCCCTCTCATCTGTTCTGAGGATTGCTAAGATCTGAAACAAGCAGGTCTTCTGAATACTAGTTTTAAATTTCCACTTGCTGTAGGAGTGAGGAAATGTGAAATGCTATATTGAACTGAAAAATTATCTCTTAGTGTTACTGTAATTTATTAACCACATTAATTAACGTATGTCTGGTTAAAATACTTCAAACAATCCTTGATTGTCTTTCAAAAAATATATTTTCCTATTAGATCTGCTTATCATTTTATGGTGGATAGTGAATTCTTTTGAAATAGAGCAGTGTGTTCAACTAAAACCAATGAAGAAAATATGACCATTCTTTTCTCTTCTTGTCTCTTATTTTATTTTATTTTTTAATTCTGGTTACTTCCATGTTCATCTTGGATAAAGTTTGATACCAGGCAAGGGCAGAAAGCAAACAAAGAGAAACTTTCATCTTCCTGCCCATTGGAAAACTCAGTGAAACTCGATGAAAGTCACTTTGGTCCTTCTTTACTGAAAATGTGCATGTTGGAATTTGATAGGAGGATCCACACTACCTCTGCTTAATTAGAAGTTAGATGTAATCTTAAAGGCTGTTAAAAGTGCATGTCAGAACTGTCTTAAGATACTCTGGTGCATGTGGGCAGGGTTGTGAAGAGATTTGTTTTGTTGGTCATGCACATGTGTTCATAATCTCCATCAGCTGTGGAACCTGGCCACCAGATTCCCTGAGACCTTCATGGGTCCATATTCTTTGTCCCTGAAGACAACAGGGAATTACTGTATCTGTAGCATTAGGAAGGACTTCCTAGTTTGTGCTTCTGTCAGCCTAGTGTAGTTGAATAGTTACAAGTTTTTCGGTTCTCTTCCATTAATTTATACAGAAATAAAAATGAAGGTTGAGTAAGCAGAGATGGACTTCTCTCTGCTATTACAGCTTGTGAATATGGAGGTTGGTGAGCTTTCCATGCCTGCTGGTGGTGCTCAAGATGGGAGTCTGATTCTGTTTTTCCTAGTGTTTCTCATTGCACTGAGTATATGGAAGGAACAAACAATGACGGAATTGCAGTTGATATAACCAGTCTTCACTAAGAAAAACAGAAAGTGCAATTCTTTGTGTAGTTTATCACAGGTAACAAAAAGTAATCACCTTGCTTGCTTGATATACAATAACGGAAGCAGCTTTAATTTCGTAATCCTTCGGAAATCAGAACATGATTTATCCCAGGTCTATTCTACAAGAGATTCATCCTTACTCCTACTCAGATTTCAGGCAGCAAGACTTCACACTATATTCTTTATTTCTCAACACATAGTAAGTTGACAGAATTGGGTCATACTCTGCTGCCCATACTTTCTTGCAAAGTTTTTGGCCGACTGTTCTGTGTAGTCAACTTGCACGTGTTCTGGAAGTCCCATTGCTTGAAGAGCTGAGTGTTGATTTTCACAGAAAATACTTGCATAGTCTTTTGCCTGCAAAAATGGATTTTGCAAAGGATGAATTCGCTGTTTAGTGATCTTGAGTCTGCCATTATATTCCACTGGCACAGCTAATATACAACTCTAAACAGGAAGCTCCAATCTATAAATTAGTGAGTTACAGTCAAGACAGTGGTGATGACTTCACTGTTAAATTTACCGTGTTCCTGTTTTATATTCTGGATTTCTTTTATACTGGCAAAATGCCATTTCTGTTTGAAATTGCCTATGTATAGCCCACAGACATTTGGAAATCCTGATTTTAATTGGTGAGTTTTTTGAGAAATAGGGCCTTAAGCAATAAAGTAAAAACAAAAACAACAAAATCTGTCTATATCTATATAGCTTAACCTGAAGTCTTGCAGTTGATGTTAGTATCAAACATAGTCATACAGGTATCCATAATGCTTTTATGGATAGCTATGATTAATAGAGCTATATGGATAAATAGATTTTATGGTTGTTGAGAGAAAATATGATTGATTTCTTCAGAGCTTGTGAATTCCATCAAACCAATAGGTATAGATTATGAATTTCAGCCTTGAACTTTTTGGAAAAAAAAAGGTATACAACTGTTGAAACTTCTAAGGCTCATAAAGTAAAGTCTATTTCAGAATACTTTGGTCCTGTGCTGGTGTTGCTGGGAAAATATATGAATATTTGGAAGAAAGAAAGGGGATTTTTGATCATGTTTATAAACATTAAAATAATGGGTGGAGTTGCTGTAACTTGATAGGAAAGTGTTAGAGCTTGAAACTCCATTGATGCCGCTTAGCCTGGAGAAGGGAAAGGGTGTATGGACAATACTGAAGTGTTCTGGAAGAAATATAGCAGCAAGTGTTCCCACTGTTAAAGCTAGATCACTGTTCTCTGCGTTTTCAATGCTAGTCTTTCTCTAGATTAATTCCTTCAGAATAACTATAAATGAAAATCTGTTTCTACTTCTCAGTGTTCTTTAATAGTAAAGAGAAGTGCTTAAATAATGAATAGGTAATGATTACAGAAATTTCTAGACAGTTTATCGTGAAAGGTTACAAAATGCACTTCCATTCTACCTGCAGCATCCTCAATTACTGTCCATTACTGGACTGCTGTCCATTAGTTTGCACTTTTTCAGGTCTTCATTTAACTTGAATTCTTCACAACTGTGTTGTAAATAATTTTTAATATGTATGTGATCACGCTCAATTCTCAGCCACAAGATCTCACTGAAACAGTGAACTAACACACAATAAAAATCTTACCTCAGTAAATAAAATAATGTAGTTACAGCTTTCATGTTAGATTTCCTGATGCCATACTGTTTTGTAATTTCTGAACATTGTGTTATTAAGTTGTCAGTGACAGGAAATAAAACGAAGCCATTTACTTAACACAGTGTACAGTTTTAAATAAGGTGATCTTTTTGAAAACCTTCTTGTAACAGAACTGTTATGAGACATTTCATACAGGGCTCTTCATTTGAGCTGTGTTATAGTAATTTGCATGGACCATCTTACAATAATGACTTTAACCTCTGGTTAAAATGACACATAAAATGGAAGATAACCGTTTACAATGCACAAACTAACTACTGCGTTCATTGTGTTCATGAAGGATATAGGAGCCGTTCTTTTTCTGTTTTGGAGTATCTGAATTTTTGTGGCATACCTAAAAATATTGAAGGGTAAAATCCTTATATAGCTAAGTGTCCTGTTTAGTTAATTTTCATAGTCAGGATGTTTTACTGACACTAAGGCTTTGCACTAAGGTTTAATTCATATTTCAGTTCCAAATACTGCAGGTTTTTTTTATGAGAAAGCAGTTGGAAAAACATGTTGACTTATGTTTCAGCCTGACTGCAGGGTTGGTTTGGTAAGATGAGGGGATGAATTCTGTCCTCACTAAAAAGAAATACACCGAAATTCCAAATACAGTAAGGTATTCTGAAAAATACAAAGACTTTTATTCAGCATTTCAAACTTTGAGAGCGCTCATCCTCCGGAAAGCTCCGTTAATATTGGCAGGTTCCCACATCCTCTCCCTTTCCAGATTTAACTAACGCAACACCACACCACACCTGGAAGGAAGAGGCCACAACTGTGTTTACGTTAATAAGGATTCCATGAAGACCAAACAGTGGTGGGGCTCCACAAGCTTTTGGTTTCTGTCTCCATTTATTCACATCTCTGGAAACTTTACCTTTCCCACTGCTTTAAACCAGCTGAATATAAAGCAATCTATTAAAACCCCGGTGCTTGGTAAATTAAATGGGCTTGAATTTTTCGATTTTGTGGTACCTCATTCAGAAAAAAACACACTTGAAATTAGTGCTTTCTATGTCAATGTAAAGAACTGTTTTAAAAGTTAAATTAATAATAGTATTTGGCATGTGCTTGTATAGGAACTTTTCTCTCTTTGTAGGAATGTTGGTTGAGCCACTTGAAAATAATTTTCAGTATTTGCTTGTTTTGCAGCTGGGTGAGAAGTGGCATTTTCCTCACTTTTGTTCATTTCAAATCACCCAGCTTGTGCACATGCCAAACTCCAAGTAACTGAGCAGTTTTGTTAGCTTCAGCAAGGGCATTAGTTAGCTATCTCAGGTTAAGCATATGCTCAAATCCTTCTTTTCTGGCTTGCAGGGTTTACCCAAAAGCATAGTACAGCTGTTCAATGTTTAAGACGATGTAACTGGTACCCCTATGACTCCTTACCCCGACAGGAGACAATTTTCTTACAGTGATTTTTCCATGTAATGACAGGTATGAATGTACTGATCTGCAGCTGTGTGGGCAACTATATTTTTAACAGCTGACTTACATACTGTACAAATGTACTTGTGACAGTTGTTAATTGGTATAGATATGACTTACCCTAGGCTGACCATTTTAGTGGAAGCTGCATAGCATTATTGTCAAAACTATATTCTAGGATTAGAGGAAGTAAAATTCAATGCAGACTTCTTATTTAAACTATAGTTTTCTTGCCTCTACAATGTTAACTGGCATAAAAGTGGTTATTAATTTCAGCATATTGAAATTGGGGGAGCTGGCCTGTGTAGGGCTTAGTGAGTATGAAGTAGCAATCAGGACTTTTACTATAGTAAGGTAATAGCAGTTGGTTGTGACCCAACCAGTTATACAGTTTGTAATCTTACTGCTACTTAGGTGAGACGACTGTGTTTCACAGCAGGGGTTATTGAATTACTTGGTACTTATTGACACAACAGTAACAAAAAGCTGTACCTCACTATTTTCAGAATCTCTGTTGTTCTCTTTTTTAAGTTGCGGTAGAGTACGCTAGAGCAAGAGCAAGTGTAAGGTCCTGCGCCTGGGGAGGAACAACCCCACGCACCAGTACAGGTTGGGGAATGACCTGCTGGAAAGCAGATCTGCTGAGAAGGACCTGGGAGTGCTGGTGGGCAGCAAGGTGACCCTGAGCCAGCACTGTGCCCCTGTGGCCAAGACCAACAGTGTCCTGGGGTGCATTAAAAGGAGTGTGGCCAGCAGGTCGAGGGAGGTTATCCTCCCCCTATATTCTGCCCTAGTAAGGCCACATCTGGAGTACTGCATCCAGTTCTGGGCTCCCCAGTTCAAGGAAGACGGTACTACTGAAGAGAGTCCAGCGGAGAGCTAGCAACATGATGAGGGGACTGGAGCATCTCCCTTATGAGGAAAGGCTGAGAGAGCTGGGGAATCTTATCAATGCTTATAAGTATCTAAAGGGTAGGTGTTAAGAGGATGGGACCGGCTTCTTTTCAGTAATGTCCAACAACAGGCCAAGGGGCAATGAGCGCAAACTGGAACACAGGAAGTTCTGTATGAATATGAAAAATCACTTCTTTCCTGTGAGGGTGCCAGAGCAGTGGGACAGGCTGCCCAGGGAGGTTGTGGATTCTCCTTCTCTGGAAATATTCAAAACCCTCCTGGTTGCAGTCCTGTGCCCCCTGCTGTAGGTGTCCCTGCTCAAGCAGGAGGATTGGACAAGGTGATCTCCAGAGATCCCTTCTAACCCCTACCATTCTGTGATATGGACCTAATACACTAAAGAAAAATCTGTTCTGTTTTTATTACTGTCAAATAGTTCTGTTTTTTTCATTTTTATGTTTTTAGGGCTGGTGGACTGGGTCTTAATTTTGTTGGTGCCAATATTGTTATACTATTTGATCCTACATGGAACCCAGCAAATGATCTTCAAGCTATTGACAGGTATGCTCTCAAAATACAGAACTTGATCCATGTTGTACTCTCCTTTTGCTTTGATCCTGTAATCTAGTAGTCCAACTAAACTTTCCGAAGGGAAGAAATCTTTTACATAGTCTTAGCCACAAGAGAGTAAGTAATGTCTAGATAAATTATTTTTTAGCTTTGTTCTTTTTTTTAACCCTGAATTTTACTACTTATTTTCCCTTTTATTTTTGTGGCATGTGATGGTGGGCTCATTTTATTAAAATAAGCAAACAAACAGGACCAAAAAAAAAAAACCCTCACCCAAACGTAGTTACTGTAACTTTTTGTGATCTCTAGAACAAGTGCATGTGTGTATAGCTGGATGGCGTTTCTCCTGTGTTTGTCAGGACAGAGTATGTGGTAATTGGCCATTGTTCAAGTGATATTTTAGATTCCAGAATCCTTAAAGAAAAACATATATGTTCTTTTCTGCTTCCCTTGGGAAGAATAGTGTCTTTTCAGCACTCATTTCCATCTCTGATATTATGCCATTGGAGGATTTCCGGGAATCTGGATTTTTCTTTCAAGGCTTTTGGACCATAGGATGTTCCCCTAGGAATTAAGGGAACTAAGACTTCTGAATAGCTGAAGTAAAGAATATTGGAAGCCTTCAAAATTCAGTAGCATTATGTATTTTCATGAGCAGAAATTAACTGGTTCCTGTTGTTCCATCCAATTATGTAATTCCATTTTAAGGGTCTTTTTAACTTCTAAGAGGTGTTTATTTGAAAGGGGCTGTCTTTATAAAGAATTCTTGTAAGACAACATGCAGCCTCTCTTGCAGAATACAACCTATTGGAAGTCTCAGAATTTGCCATTTAGATAGAACACTGCCTGTTTGTTAGTTGTTTTTATTACGTTGTAACTTGCAAAGTGCTTTATAAAGTTAAGAAAGAACAGGCTGCCCCAAATAATCCATGATCTAACTCTTATATAATGCAAGTAGGAGAATATCTTGTGCAAGAGCAGATGGAGACAGGGTGGGGTGGGGGGGAAAACCACTGACAAAACATAGTGGAAGATGTGTTTTCAGGACAGATGGGAGACAAGCCTTGTGATATAAATTGAGAAGAAAGCCTTTTCTACTGGATAGGCCTGATGAACAAACTTGGAAATCTAAGGATAAAGGAAAAGGGAATGACATACTGAGGAAAATTTGGAGAAGTGGGCAACCCGCCCCCCCCCCCCCCCCCCCCCCCCCCCAAAAAAAAAGATCCAAACAAAAAAAGAAAACACCCCAAGCCCACCAAAAACTGGCCAGCTCATAAATAATTTAGAGTACTCCTGTTTTATTGGAATGTTTTTTAAAATTTTGTTTTACTACTCTAAAGACCTCTCTTTTATTATTTTACTGATTAAAAAAATATGTTCTTTAATATGCCACTGTCCTTGCAGAGCTTATAGGATTGGCCAATATAAAGATGTTAAAGTGTTTAGATTGATATCCTTGGGAACTGTGGAGGAGATGATGTACTTGCGACAAGTTTATAAACAGGTAAAGTTCACAAACTATTTTAATTGGGAGCTCTTTTTAGCAGTTTCAATGACTGAAAGCTAAGCTAGCCTATAGCAAAATTATAGTTTACCTTTGTTTTATAGTATATGCTGTTACCTTAATTTATTAAGCAGCTATATAATTTAGCAGTTGTCAAAGAACAAAACAGAATGGTATTTGTATTCAAGTTTTTCTGCAACTTTTGACAGTTTAATTATGCAATAACATCAAACAGATTATACAGATAACTATTTTATTCAAAAACTTGTGGAATATACCTGTCACAGTTGTAGTTAGTATCTGCAGCAGTCTGATTCAGGCAGCTTTTTCTTTTGAAAGGTTGGAGAAAGAGCAAAAACCTTGCTGGTGCTATAGACAAAAAGCAAAAAGACATTGCTACTCTCCTGCCCTTGAAACTTGCATATAAAAGGCGGGGGAAACAGCTTGTAGTTGCAGCTGTTATCAAGTTAAGAATTGATGTTGTCTACCAGAATACTCAGCCTGAAACAATTGCTCTCTCTAAATTTTGCTGCTTGCATTTGTAATTTTAAAAACCTGAGAGTGGGAAAAAAGTGCGTAGTTTGGGGAGCACATAATCTAGCAACTGTTTCCTGGTGAGATCAGAATTAAAACAAAGTAATCAAACTCAAACATTAACAACAAAATTCAGGCTGCAGAATAATGGGAAACTAGATGAAATATGAACATGTTTTTCTTAGCAAAAGTTGCAAGTTAAGAAATAAGATGATTGGCTTTAAGGTACTGACAGTGTAGGCATATAAACTTGGGGAAAGGAAGAAAATCAGTGAGATACACTTGTCCTGAAGAATGCATTGCATAGAAAAGGCAAAGTAGGTCACCTCAGTGAGCAAATGATGCCATGTATTAAAGAAAGCTTTATGAAACTTCATGGATTAACCTAAGAATTTCAATTCTTTGCCATAAATAGGGAAAATTTGGTTGAGACTTCAATAACAAGCACACTCTTGTAGCCCGGCTATTTACAAGGAGGAGGTTGAAGGCGGAGTGAGTGGGAAATGCAGTAACAGACAGATTGTCATTGTCCTCATACAGATTTAAGTAAGTGGCAAATAAGAATAAAGTTCTAAGATCAAGTATTTGGACACTGATTTCACAGTGCAGATAGTCTGAAACTCCACAGCTGGGTGATCAAATCTTGAGCTACTCTCAGTAATGTGTATGGCTTGCTTTAAAATGTTACTTTCAAAAGTGTAACAACAACTTTATCTTGCTTAAATTCAATGTTTTGTAGAAGCCAAAAAATAATTGGAGGTCCATTCAATTTTGACAAAATTGTCTAAACAAAAAAAGAAACTTGTTAAGAAGAAATTAAAAGTAATAGGTGATGTGCTCACAGGTAACTGGGCAACTTTCATAGACTGTATCAGAAGCTCAGAATGAGAGACATTGTACTAATAGTTGAAATCATACACTAATGAGGCAAGTTAAACATAAAACACAGTAAGTTCAAAAACTACTTTTGAGGGATGGTGGTCTAAAAAGATACAAGCTAAAAATTTAGTTTTCTAATACATCAGGAGCAGGAACTGTATTGCTCTATGGGCATTACTTTAAGTTGACTTGTGTTTTTCAAGTTGACTAAGGAGCAATAAACAGAGTAATTGTAAATCTGGGATTTTTGGTTGGTTGGTTTTTTAGTCTACACTTGGATTACATGCCCTGATATTGATGGAGCAGTTAGGAAATTGTCAGTAAGTTGTGAATAAAATGCCTGTATCTATTATTGAAAATTCAGAAGACGTGTGGCTTTCTGTGAACTATACAAATGTGCTCTCAGAGAGCTAAACGTCATCCATCCTTTTCATGAAATTAAGTTATGTGAAAATGCTTTCTCATGTTTGTAGTGTATTCTTACTGAGGGATCTATTTGATTTTAAAATTGCTGAATTTTTTTAATGGGTGTTGTTTGGTTGTCTGAACTAGCCCTATGTGATTGAAGAATCTGATATAAATAAAATAGAAATCTAACATAATATACACCTGAATAACTTAGACATGTATTCTGAAGTATACTTTTGTAAATGCCATGCATAATTCAAGAAAGAGTAAACTATGCTTAGCTAAAGTTAAAATAGAATTTGACTGTATAGTTACTGGCCTACATAATTCAAAAGATGAGCTATCTAGGAAAATGTCTGTTCAGTGCTAGGATTAGAAGTGAGTAGAACTGAAGAAGTAACTACCAATTGCTTAGAGACAGTTGCAAAAAATATTACAGGTCTGGTATCCATAAAACCATGGTTTTGACATTCTTCCACTTAAAGTCAAATATAACAATTATGTAAGTATTGAAAATTTGCTGTCACTGGAATGCAGCTAAACCTGCCTGTCTTCAAAAATGTTCTAATTCTGCCTGACAAACTATTTACTTGTCTTTCCTTTTCACCTGGAAGATTTTTCAAGTCACTTTTGTTCAGTCTACTTAGCAAGAGTGCATAATAATTAAAATATTCAGAGAGCAGTAGGAGCAATCTTGTGGCTTTTATTTAGTCCTTACAAAATAAGCATGCAATGCAAAGGATTATGGAAAAATATTAAGAAATTAGTACTAGATGAGCAGTCAAGATATAGAGGACTGTCTGTTGTGTGTATAAGGGGTATCTGATATTAGACAACAGTGAAGAAAAAGACTTGAAATATATTTTTTTCTTAATTCAGTAAAACCAAGCACGTTCATATTATGCCACAATCTATTATACCAACATCTGCCAGGGAAATTAAAACAAAACATCCTCCCTTAGGAATTTCTGCTTGCTCCAACTAAAGCTGTGTATATAATGTGGATGCCAGGAAATTCTGACATGTTGTTGGAGCAAACACTTCTGAAATCTCTTGTGTTGTTCTGTTACAGCAACTTCACTGTGCGGTGGTTGGAAGTGAAAATGCCAAGCGGTATTTTGAGGCAGTACAAGGATCAAAGGAACATCAAGGAGAGCTTTTTGGGATCCATAACCTTTTCAAACTTAGGACTCATGGGTCCTGTCTTACCAAAGACATCCTGGAGGTGTGAAGTCCTACCCTTTTACTTCTGATATTAGTTTTACATTTTTCCTTTCCTCATGAGATGATTCCATTTACAATTATGACAAAATACTGTATAAAACAGACAAACTTAAACAGTACCTCTCTATGCTGTGCCTTAAATGAAATAGGCATGCTAATTTCTTGCTCTGATGTAGACCAGATAAATATCCTTAGATCAGACAAAAATTGCAAAAAGTTAGGATTATAATTTCCAAAAGTTTTCTAATATATTTCTTTTCCTAATAAAAACCCCTTAACTTATTTTTGTGATACTTTCACATATTGTCAACTTTGCTTACAGATACCTTTTAGTCATCAATAGCTTGACAGTGACCTTCTAAGCCAGAATTCTGATCATAAAAATATTTTTATGATCATAGTAACTTTTGTATAGCACATTTTGAGATGTCAGAAAATGTTCAATAAAATATATTTTATGCTGGATTTAAAAATGTTACAAGGTAGAATTAAATAACTGAGGCTTCATATTTTAAGATTTATTTCTTAGTTACTCTAAAAAGACTGTTGGCACAATTCCATAGCATATAGGGCACACTGGTTTTAAGTGTATGCAGTATTATACCTTTTTCTATCTAGCATGTTTGCTGCAGCTAACTTATGTCTTGGAATTTATTGCAGCTTTATTCTATGTTTCTTTCCGTCCTTCCCAGCGTTTTGTTATTTTGCCTATGCCAGGGAGAAGCTGGGGTATGTGATACAGCAGTATAAAGTCAGCATAGCCAAAAGAATAATGTGGTGTAAGAACACATGCTTTGGGAATATGAAGCTCAAAAGTTGTCTAAATTAAATCTAAATTAAAACATGGTGTGTAATACGAACATTGTAGCAGGTTTTCTGCTTTGGAAAAAAGTTCAAAATTATTAAAACAGTGTATGTGTAAGATCTTCCCAATTTATGCAGCATGCTACTTTTCCTGCACGTTATGGGTTAGATCAAAGAGCACAAATTGCCAAAATTTAAGTCTTAGTCTGGACTTTGCTTGTAGCTCTGTAGAAATAAAGAAAACCTAATTTTTTTGCCTGTGTTAATTTGGACAGATACAGTTTTTATCTATATGTTCTTGATTGTTTTAGAGGGAAGGGCGAGTAGAAGCAGGAGTCATGACAGCAACTACATGGCTCAAAGAAGAGTCTCCTCCATGCGGCTCAGAAAAGGTGAGGTGTCTTTGTGGACTACAGACCAGAGCATGACATTCCCTCTAATTCCTGATACAACAGTGGCAAGCGTGAACAGTGTGTTTTTAAGCTGGTAATGCTTTTACCCTAGATTGCACTTGCCACCTGTTATTGTCTGCTTGCCCTTAGTTTTACATATTATAAAGCATTAGATAATGTCATGCAGTCTGTATTTAAAGTGGAATATGCTGAACATCTGGTAATAGGGTATTCTGTGACCTTTACAACACTTGGTATAGTCAGTCTGAATGAAGGTATTGCTAACATGGTGTTATTACAGAACGATATTTAATGAAGCACTCCTTTGTAGTGTCTTAAGAGTGACAGCCTTACAATATGACAGCCTTCTGATCAAGAAGCCAGTTGAGAACCTAACACCTACTGTTGTTTAGAAGATTTTGGTTAGGGAATTGTGGAAAGTTGTACAATTGGTTTTGAGGTTTGAAAGCTTGCTTTGGGCTTTGTGGACGTCTGTGAAAGACGTGGGTATTTAGTTGATGTAATCACATAATCAGACAGACCCACCAAATCAGTGGTCTGTTCAATGCTAGCTTCTTGTTGTTTTGGTTTTGGGGATTTTTGTTTTGTTGCTTTTTTTTTTTTTTTTTTCCCTCCTCTTAATAACTTATCTAATAATTTTCTCCTCAAACAAGATCATATCCCCCCCCTTCCCCCTCCCCACCCCCCACCCCCCTGCCCCGTAAAGGCTGTGTTTAATGGCAGCATTTTTGTTAATGCTTTTGACTGAACGCTGTGTTCAGATGATTTGAGAAACAGACAACTAATTCTTATGATACGGCCCCTTAGCATGAAAATATCATTATATGAGATCACAGTGAATGGTACTGAAAATCATCTACTCCCTTATGCTTTTTGGAGATTTCTGTGGGTAAAGGTCACTATTCATTTAAATCAGAATGCCATCAGGCTGGTCATACCCTCACATTGCTAGTACATCACTGTATGGTCATGATCTCACAGTGGATTTTCTGACAAATAGTAACTTTTGTAGCTTGTGTTAAATGCTTTTTGATAAGCAGTGTGATATCAGGATTAATATATCAATTTTTAAAATTCATGTACAAAAGTTTAGTATTTACGCTTCTAACCTTACATATCATCATAATTCTTATCTCAGTAGTACCTGGTTTTGCAGTTGTATTCTGGACTTCTGTACCTCCAAAATGTTTTTAGGGTTGCCTGAAGGTAATTTTTATTTGATTATAGTAGGCATCAACTAATTTTAAGAGCAGAATATTATGTACCGTAGCTCGTTACCCCCCCATGTACAAGGATGTTGGCCACTGCTGGGAGATCATATTTTTTATGAATATCAATCATTACACGCTATTAAGGTTTGAATCATGAAGTTGCTTTTCAAACTACTTTTGAAAGATTAAAAGTTGCACCAAGATCAGTATAAACTGAGGGTGGATTGTGAAGACATAGGTTGTTTTAGCAGTGTGCTGCACATAGTCTCATATTTTTTTTGTTATTTTCATTGTTCTACTAAAAAATCTGTTCTGGCAAAGCCTTTCATATAATTTCTTTATGATTTATTTTGTATTTGTTTTCTATTTGTGTGTTGTAGTACTACTTTGTATATTTTTTTGTTGAGTAACATAGTGAAAATCACCTTTTTACAGCACTTTGGAATTAGGTGTGCTCCACGTTTATGTTTTTAAATACCTTTGTTGTTACTTTTATTTTTAGTATGAACAACCAGACCGTAAAGAAGATAGAGATTCCAGAGGCACTCAAGCACAATTTAAGAGAGAAGAAACGGATTTTTGTGACGACTTTAGTGATGATGATATTCTGGAAACTTCTGTGAAAAAATGTGACAGAAGGAAGCCTTGCAACGCAAATAATTTAATGGTAACAAAGGGACAGCTTTCCTTAATGCAGTGTGGATTCTCTAAGTTGTTGCAGAGAGAAATTGAAACTGCCAAAGAAGAGTATAATAATTATAACTCTCATAATGCAAATTCTGATGATCAGACTACAAGAACAAATGTAAATAGCAAGCATAGTGATTTTCAGAAATGTCAAAGCCATGTGCGTGTTTTGGAACGTGGGAAAGCTGCTCAGTCACCAGACGGAACTGATAAGCAAGGTACTCATAGTACAGACTGGCTTGTTTTATCAGGCTCTGAGGAGGAAGGGGACAGAGAAAGTGAGGATCAATGCATTTCAAAGCAAAGTGATGTAGTCATTGAAACTGAATGTAGTTCTGAAGAGAATGATGATGTCATCTTTCCTACCCAAGTTTCAGCATACCAGCAGCCAATTAATAAAAAAGTTGAAGTTTACAGGTCGGCATCTGAAAATTGTGAAGAGTTAGCTAAACAAAAAGATGGGTTGGTACTTAAGGGAGAGAGTAGGCAACGTGGATTCCACAGCACTGAGTCACATTTCAGCAAAGTCATGTCTTTTGAAGACATCAAGAACAGCACAAAAGATTTGAAAGGGGCAAGTGACATAAGTGATGAGTCTGATGATATTGAAACATCCCATAATTCTGAATCAAGAAAGTTAACAACTGCCACCTTTCCAGAAAGGAAAGAAAGGCACGCCCCTAACAATGGATTAGATAGCATCTCCAAATCTCTGCTACAATCAAAGAAACCCAACAGAAAAGAAAAGGGAAGTAATTCTCAGAATATAGATGAATTTTCATCCTCTGAAGATAACTTACCAGTTGAGAAAACTCATGCCAGAAAGCAAACCTATAAAAGACAGAGAGGCAGAGTTCAGTTTGGGTCCAAAATGCTTCATCCTGTTCAAGACACCTCTGCTGCACAAATGAAGTCAAGCAATTATGCTGTGCGTAGAACTCCTACAAGTAAAATTCAATTTGAGCATCAAGAGGAAACAGTGGAATCAATGGACAGATATTTAGGTAACTAGTCAATTTCTTTGAGTTTATTTCAGCTAAAGCAGTAACATATGTTTTATTTGTCATTGTTGGCATGTTTTAGGTGCTTCCTGCTATGCCTGTTTTTGTTAAAAGGTAGTAATAAATGCTTTGCTAAATTATTCAGTAGTGTCTTTCTGCATCTCTCTTTTTACCTATTAGCCTTACCTTCCTGTCTTCTGAGGTGAGGTTGCTTTGTATTATTTCATTAAAAACTTACTGTCTGTTGAAAGATACTAAGACCAAAATTTTATTAAGAATTCACTAACCTAAATATTAGAACTGTAAAACCTTAAGTCTTGACAGGGCTGTTAAGGTTTTGGGTTGGGTTTTTTTTTCATGTACATATGTTTTTATTTATGTGATTTAGGAGTTTGAAATACCACGTAGAAGATTTGATTCTGTTAGAGACTCAACTTTAAATGTTAATTTTGCAGCTGTTACATCATAGATGCTTTGAAACTTCCCCTTTGTGCATCTAAAAAAAAAACCCACACTGAAATGGAAACAGTATTAAACTGTCTGGGTAAATCTGAATAAGTCGAATGACTGTTAATTTCATAGAGCTGAGAAATGGTGCTGAGTGAAATCATAACAAATTTTATAACTTTCATGTAAAAAATTTTTTTAAATTACAGTATCCTTAAGTTGCAACTATCTGTGTTCAGGGTTTTGGAATAAATCTTTGACTAGATCTTTCTCCTGATATATCAGATGGTGTTCAAGAAGTGGCATATATTCATTCAAATCAGAATGTGGTTGGATCTAGCAAGGCTGAGAATCGCTTGAGCCGGTGGGCAGTGCGAGACGTATTTGAGTTGAAGCAGTTTTCCCAGCTCCCTGCTAATGTAGCAGTCTGTAGTGCCAAGGTAAAGAGAAATGTTTATGAAATGTTGTTTTTACTGTTTTCATCCTCATTTTTCATCTTAAAAAGCTCTAACAAACTTGTTTTCCTGTTAATGGCCACCATGAATGATCAAAGCCACTGAGGATGGGAGGAGGAGGTGACTCAAACAGAGGTCTAATAAATTACTTTCATGTTTTGTTTTTGGCTTTTTTTTGTTAAATTGGCCAGCTCTGAAAGAGTTGGGAATTAAGCAGCAGAGCACCCTCTGTGGGATTTTTCTGAGATAAATAGTAAGATTAAAGATTGGGTGCTTGAAATCACATTCTGTGCCATATTTTTCTGATTTGATGCTTGAAAAAACTTCAGTTTGTCCTGGATCCAGTTAACAAAAGTCCAGTTGCCCCACAGTACATTCTGGAATCTTTATGGCATAGAAAGTCAAACATAAATCAGTTTGCAGATTTTGGGGGTTTTTTTGGGGGTGTACACATGCAGTTGCTATAACAAGTTAATGGTCATTATTGTCTATGCTTAATGTCTGAAATGTAAAACTAGTTTACTGGGAATGCTTGTTTGCAGAAACAGATACGTTTGGGGTTTTTTTGTCATTCATCTTGGTTAATTACATTTGGAATACATAAAAATCTGGAATAAATTCAGGTACAGCTTCCAGGGTTTTGTTCTTATTACATAGTGGTTTTAATCTAGTCTGATTATCTGGACACTTTGTTGTTTGCCTTGTAATAAACATTTACCATTTCCTAGACTGATTCTTAAGATAAACCACAAGCATAGAATAAGTAATTGGTGAATGTGCAGTTTAGTCTTTGCAGACATACTAGCAATCACTACAGAAATTGTAGACGGGAGAAGACTCTGTCATTCTTGGGTGTCGAACATCCGCAGTGGCTAAAAGAGTTTCTTCCAGTGTTGTTGATTAAGCCATTAACAGGGATGCCAAAGAATTTTTGCACTGGGAATATCAAACCAGGCCACCCAGTAAAAGTGAGGCCTTTTCAATTCTAACACATTTGCATTAGAATATCCCTTATTAACTGAAAAGTTAGTCAAAAATACTCAAGAATACTGTAGAAAGGTCCTTATTTAATGGCAATGGCCGGTATTATTAGAACTAAATATAAATGAAAGAAAACTTAGAAGACACTGCTTTGAATAAATGTCCTTTGATCAAATGTTCAAAACTAGTTTGTGGGAGCCATTTGTATTGCTCGTGTAACTTACATCTCATTATTTAGTTTGTGTGATTGCACCTATTACAAGTTAACCTATCTTGATTAACTTGTCAGTCAGTTTTTCTAAGGTATCTATTTTTCACTCAGAAGCAACAGTAATATCAATTGTCTTGGAGATTTATGCTGGAAGAAAAGCATCAATAATTTGGAGAAGGCTGCCTCTTCCTTTGCTTCCTCATCTTTCTTTGACATAGAGGCACTAATTTAGAAATAATCCCTAGATGGCTGCCTATTTTTAAATGTGGAACTTTGAATTTTTTGTGCTCAGCTTAAAAAAAGAGCTGCCAGAGCTTCATAACAACTTTGAAATATGATCTACTTACAATGTTACTGCTACTGTTTTCCCTTCATTTTATTTTAAAAGGCATTCAATGGAAAACATGGTCATTGTTGCTTTTCTGACCATCAGTCTTTGCTCGTCAGTTTTTACTTATTTGCCATCAGTTTAAGCTTAGACATTCGCTGTCAGAGCAACTAATTGTGTTATCAAAAAATGCTGATTTGAAATTAAGTTTAATAAAGTTTTTCAACAGATTAAAGCAGCATTATGTATAATATTAAAAATACAGCTGAACAGTTTAAATTTCCATCATTATTTTTCGTAAATAATTTTATAGTATTAAGTACTGGAGTATTAATAGTAACCTGATAGTTACTGAAAGAAAACCAAAACTTCTGTCAGCTGAAACTTCTCACTGATGTTGCTTTCTAGCACCATTGTTCTAACTGTTTCTCAGAAATTGTGTAGTCATTTCTGTTCACTCTGGGTATCAATGATCACATTCTTAATTAAAAGCTTTTCTTACAGTGTACTTATATTGAAGCTTTATTTGATAGCATTATGAAGGCTCATGATAATGCCCTGAGAATAATTTCATCCTTTTTAAGGACATTTAATCAATTTGTCTTATTTTTAAGTAGGATTGATCTTAAGTAGGAAAGGATCTCTTCCTTTCATTTCATAGATAAGTCTCTTTGGGACAAAAGTAAAATATCCTTTATGCTGTTCAGTTCACCTATGCCAAGTCCATCTTCCTGCTTTGCAATTTTGCTTTGCAATCTGTCTATAATAATGCATTTCTGACTTCATAAGGGTAAAATACATTTTTCAATAAATTACTAATATCTCTGGGAAAGGGATGGAAGAACACTTAGAATAATTTGTTAGTTTTTATTGAAGTGAATGAGTCATAAGTTGGGAAATACAGCTTTTCCTACAAATCTTGACTGATGACTGAGTGAAACATTTCTGCTTCCTACTTACATATGAATCTGGAATGACAGGTGTAATAATGTTATAACTAATAAGCAAAAAGAAATAATAAGAAAAAGTAATCAATTAAAATAACCTCTTCTAAGAACATTGACATTTCGCTGAATATGAGTAACAGCAAAAAATAGTTGCTGGAAAGCAGTATACAAGAAGTTGTCTTCCTGGTTTTCTACCTGCAGTGGGTAAAAGGAGTATAAATTAGGGGTTTTTTTAGCCTGTCCTTCATTGCTGAAGTGTGGAGACTAATGTAGTTGCTTGAGTTGTATAAACTGCTTGAAAGTGGAGCAGACTGCAAAACCTATGAGAGCTCTTCCATCAGAGTGAGAGAGGTTGAATGGGAAGATGGTCCTTGAGAGCCAAGGTAGAAGGGATGGGAGGCAGGGAGTTCTGTTCCTCAAAAGAGAACTTTGAAGGTATGTAGAACATCTCATTTAAGAACATCAGTAACGAATAAGTAAACTTGGATTTAAGTTGGTTATTAAAAGTATAAGATTTAAACTTCGGGATAACAAAAGATGTTCATCTTGTTGATAGTCTCTTTCCTTAATGTGACTAGAGAGGGTGTATGTTAGGTCTGGACTGTTGGCACTAATGTAATTCACAGTCAAATATCCCTTAACTTTTTAAACTGTATGTTTCAGTCAATCATTTTTTTTAGTCCAGTAATAAGTAGTCAGTCTGTCCGTAGTTTTTCCTGTGCTAGTATTAATATACCCAGTTACCTTTGCTCTGAAGTAATAGAATGTATTATTTTAACCTGCTATTGTTCTGTACCATTAAAGGCTTTAAGGGAACAAAATCTTGGTTCTAGTTTCTACAAGAAATAGATTTTACTGTTGTTTCTTCTGTTCTTGCTTGCTTTGTGCTCCAGGTTCTGTAACAGTCCTGGTACATGGCTTCAAGACTGTCTTTGACTCTACTTTCTCCCAAGGTGGTAGGCAGTGCAGGCATACTTTATTTTTGTTTGTTTTAAAAGGAATTATGTAAATTGACTAGTTTAGCTAGAATGTTCATCTTTATGATACTGAATGTTTATTTAGTGTGTGTTTCCATAAATTCTATATGACTATCGAAAATATAGCAGAGTATGAAGTCTGCCATCAAGAAATTAGAACAGAACATCGTGAGAGCTCTCCCACAACTTACAAGCTGTGAAAGGTGAGATAAAAAACTAACAGTAGTAAAAGTATCAGTATAAGTTATGCATTAATTACAAGCAAAAGAATAAATCATATTTTGGTTGAATATCGTTAATCAAAATAAGTCCAGCATCTGAATTAAAGAAAGATCTGAATTAAAGAAAGATAACTGTTTGAAGATAGATTGTTTATTACAACAGTAGGATCAAACAAATGTGACAAGTTTTATTGCATGATCCTGAAAAAAAGTAAAATAAATTGTGGGTTTGAGAATATATTCCCTTCATCACAGAAGTCCATGGAATTGCATAAAAGTGGAAGAAGATTCTATAGCTGCAGGTAAATTGGAGTATCATTGTAAATGGAGAGATGCTGTTGTCTTGTTATAGAGGGAGCTTTCATAGTTATCTACAGCAGTGGATATCTGCTTATATGTTATTTTGCAAGTATAATCAGGAAGGTACTTAAAAGACGAACAGTTTTTTTAGATAGACATGGGACTTACATACTTAGTATTCTACACCTAAGGGATATCTAGAATGACAGTAAAAATACTTTCATTTACTACCAGCAGTTCCTGAATTGTACATATCATCCTGTGTCTGAAAATTTTCCACATTCTGACCATTGATGACAACTCACAGTGTAAGATCAATGTAGATTTTTGAGAAGAAAGGGCAGAAGAACAGGATGATAATTGTCCCTCAAACAGTTGATGTTTCTGGTAGTGTTGCTTACGTGAAAAGCACTGAAGTGTCAATAATTAGAGGTGTTTAAGTGCCTCAGTAATCAAAACAAGGCCACGGATTTTTGTTACATGCAGAGGTGTGGCAGACAGCTGTTACTGAATAAATTTTGGAGATACAGATTACACATCTCAACTTCCTCTGTAGTTCTGAAAATTTATGGTACATCCTAGAACGTAAGCGTCTCAAAGCAGGCAAATGTCTCGTTTTGTCTGGCTATTTGTAATCTTTCATAGCAAGTCATAAGTGTTAAGGCAGACATTATGGTCAGTTCTGTGATACCTTGATGCAGGGATAATCACACAATGCTTCAGTAGTCTAAACAACTAAGGATAGAAAATGCTTAACATTTAGCGTGGCAGATACCCACTCCATTAAAAATTACTCAGAGCTGGTCTCTGGTGCTTCTTTATGTATGTGAGTGCAAAATACACTTGGTCTGCTATTTCATAGAAGAACATTAATAACAAGGGTTTTCTCGTCTTCTATGTAGAAGTCTGAGTGAAGATTATTATACTAAAAATTGATCTATTGGAATAAATAACTTGTTTCTCCTGCATTATTTTATGTGTTGTTTATAGGCTGATTTAATGACATTGAATCATCTTTGTTTTGCATTTTAGTTTCAAGTCTTCTGTTTGCGCATGTGGGCAAATAGACTTGGTTAAAAACTCATTGTTTTTTTCATGAAACAAGTGGAAGATTATTGTCTCTACCCCGTTACGATCTGTTAAGAAGATAGTTCTTAGTTTTCTTTTTCAGCTATCTGTGTAACTATGGAAAGAAGGATATTGAAAACAAAAGGTTCTTAAAGAAAACTTGTGAAATGAACCTGTAGACTGGACACGGTGGACTTACAAAGCCAGACTATAATTTTCAGAGCAGACCTACAAGTATTTCAGCCTTTCAGGAAAAAAAGTCTTGAGTTATTCATGTGATAGGTTGCTCAAAATTATGCTGCCATTATTAATTTTGGGAATAAATGAAAGTGTTAACATTTTCTCTAAAACTTCAGTCACCTACTAAGTATTTTTAAAAGTTTTGGGGATTTTGACCCTTTTTTTTTCTGGTTGGTCCCAGGTTTCAAAGCAACCTGGTTGATTTTCAGTGCAGGAGCTTGTTACTTCTGTTTTTGGGTAACTTCCACTGTTACTTGTGAAGCTTTTTCTTGGCTACCGTAAGAAATAGAAGCCTCCCAGAGGCAAGATTAAATATCTTCTTTTAACATTTCTAGTCTATTCTGGAGTAAATGACTGCATCTCTTAATGAATTTCCTAATTAATTTGTATGTTAATTGGCAAAAACAGCCTGTGTGAAATGTTTTACATGAGTACAGAAGTCTGGAGTAGCCTTTCTCTAGTTCCTGTAAAGCTGAACTTGTGTAGTAGTTCTTCAATAGGAATCTTGGTGAGGGGGTTAGAGCATGGGGAAGACTTTGGAGAAGGTTTTGAGGCTTCACAAAAAAAGAAAAAATGGGAACAGGACATACAAAATTTGAAAAACTGATGATGTCCCACATTAGAGCTTTACTTGCGTTTTGTAATATGTGGAAAAGTATTGGTCACAAGAACTTCTACAGTACCTGTTGAATATGTGGAGCCTCATTTTATTTTTTTTTTCAGTCAACTGCATGTTTTCAACTTAAGTTTACTTAGTTTTACTGAAAAGAAATTTACAAAGACAGCCATTCAATTGAGGATTAATCACTATGGCAACAGAAATGTGGTGACTGAAAAGGGGGAGGATGTATTCTCCCTTCAGCTTCCTGCCAGCTGTCATATTCAACCTCTGCGGCATGAATTCAGGCCAAAATATAGACTGTGACCAGCTCTAAGAAACTATATCTGTATTTTTATAAATTGGTACAAGAATTGCACTATAAAAGAAGACTTAATCCCCTGAATTGGATGACAGACATTTGGCACTCTTGCCAGTGTTTGACAGAGAAATAACGGGATGCTTTGTAGTAAAACCTGGATTAATGGTAAACCCCTCTTTATGTTATTGCAGTGTGGTGTAAATGAGAGAACTAAGCATGCTGTCAGCCTAGGAAAAAACATGCTCTTTGTATCTCCAATGCTGATTTTAAGTGCTGTTGAGAATACTGTAAATACAAAAGTTGTGCTATTAAGAACTCTCCTTTATCGTATTTGTATTGCATTGACATTTTGTAGATTATTTAAACAAAGACTTTCTATCAGTTACAGTAACTCTGATTGCAGTGTGTTTGCACAGCTTTCAGATTCAACAAGTTTAGATAGTTGTTTACAAAGAGTAGGCTTTTGGGAGATAACATTCCATTATCCTTGCTCTTCTGGGAAGGGGAATGCTATTCAGCTTTAAAATAATTGTTCCCAAATGATTGGCCTGTAATACTGCTTTATTAAGTTTACAGTTTCAGCTTACAATGGAATTAACCGTTTCAGTATGGTTTTGGGGGGTTTTGTTGTGGTTTGGTTTTTTGGGTGTTTTTTTTAATGCCGTGAGTTTGTATGTGGCATTCTGTGCAGCATGTAGCTGCATAGTCATTATGGTGTATGTGCATGGCTTTTGGGTTTGCAGCTGTTTGGTGGGGTGAGAGGGCAAAAGAAGATAAGTGCAGGTCCACACACAGGCTTCTGCTGGATTAAGCAGTTACCTTAGCTTTGAATTCTGAGAGAGGTTGATTATCTCTTCTCATTCTCAACAGTAATAATAACAATATTGATTTATAGTCAGATTTTGGTGCAAGGAAGTGAATTGGCTTAGGGGAGTTCTTTTTGTAGAAGAGTCAACAAATTAAATAAACCTGGTCCCAGTGAGGAATTCTTGCCCTGTGACCTGACTGGAGAAGAAACAGAAGTAAATGTGGTAGATAAAACACAACTGATGGAATGTCCTTGGTCTTGGTTACACAAGCAGAAAAGCTTATGATAACCATATTACTCTGATAAAATTTCTTTACTTCCATCAGCAGGTATAGGTAAATACTGGTCTCTCAGTGTCGGCAGCATATTTTGGAGGAGTAATTTAGACCCAGAGTAAGTAATATTTTTTGTAGCTTGAAGAACATTTCAGCTATTGGTCTCCTGTGATACAATCAAATATTAGATACCTTTGTATTCAGAGCCAACATCCTTGAGTAGCTTTGTTTAGTTCACAAAGTTTGAGTATAAATATGATCGTCCTAGAGTATTCCAAAATTTTAAGGTAGGATAGCTTCATTTTCTAGAACAATTGAGGTACTGACCATTAGCTATACAATTACCTCTAATTCTGCTATCCTGTTTTGTGAGAACAATAGACAAACTTAGTCTGAGTGAGTCTGCTTTTCAATTAACAAACTTAAATTCAGAGAGAAAATTAATGTCAACATCAGAAATCATTCTAAAATACAGTAAGATTCAGGCTTATTTCAAGCTGTGGAACCAGAACCCTCTGAAGTACATAGTTTGTTCTGTAATGTTTCCTCTGTAAGAAGAAAAGCAATTCTGGTTTATTTAAGAAGCAGGTGAAAGTAGAGACATTCTCAGTATTTGATAACTATGTTTTATTATCTTGACCATATGGACCTCATTTTTAGAGAAACTACCTGAAATTTTATGTGGGCAGTATTATATTTTGTCTTCCTTGCATGCAGAATAATTTAGGAAGAAGTTCTTGTTTCACATGTGTTTGTGTAGAGGAGAGAAGGAAAGAAGACCAGGAACAAATGGTCAGGTAGCAAACGTTTCAGGGTATTTATATATGTCCTGACAAGTAGAGGAAACATTAGTAAAATAAAAACAATATCATAAGAATAGCATATTTTCAAGAAAAGCATATAGAAAGGTCGCAGTAATTCATACATATTATGTGAAAAGCTCCCAGGGTAAAAAACTGGGGGGGAAAAAAGGTTAGCTGAAATAATTCAGAATTGTAATTTGGGTAGATAAATTCACTGTAATGCAGTATCACTTGATCAAAATAACAACAATCACTCAAACCCCATTGCAGCTCACAACATACCTGGAAAGTCATGTGTTTTCTCAGGTTTTGAGGGGAGTGGGAAAATGTAAAGTAGAATATGGCATAAGGGTTTGTTATTTGCATGCAAGCCGTGTTTTAAGAGGACAGTCATACTGAATTCCCTGTTTCATGCTTTTGTATGATTTAGGTGACTGCAAGGCAGCTAGAGATTTGAGAAGGCCTTACTTGTTTGTTTTAGAAATGAAAACAAACAGTGAAACTGTGCAATGGAAAGTATCCTGGATATCTGGCAGCAGTGGTTTCATGCATACTTCAAGAGAAAAGCCTGTTAACACTGTTTCAGCTGCGACTGGGGAAGTCAAAGGGGGTTGTTCCTGACTGGAAGTCAGTGTTTGGCAAGATACTTACCACAGTGATACTTTGGGTAGTCAGGCAGTAAAAGAGAGGAAGATAATGGGACACAGTACAGCTATGGCTGAGGAATAGTTATGCAAACATGTTTTCAACTTCAGATTCAGGCTTTTGAAGGAAGTTCATTCTCCTTTAAGTCTGGTGACTTGAATTGCCACAAACATGAGACAGTGTTTTATCTTTGTATGTATCTTTGTATGTATCTTTGAATCTGTTTCTCTTTTTTTTTTCTCTACTCATCTAACTCCTAACCTCTGCTCACTTGCTCTCCCATACATTTTCATCTTGCTGTACCTAAAAAGGTGAACATTGTTCTCTTTTTACCTTGCTTGAAGGGGCTAAAGAGAGGAAAAGGGAAGTCACAGGCTTAAGGTGGCCAGTTATGTCAATCATGTCTGAAGTTGCATATATATGGATTAGCATTCATTGCTCCAGAGTGTAGAGGCATCTCCTTATGCCTGTTGTAGGAAGAACAGATACTGAAATTTTGTACTGTCAAAGGTAGACAAAAATTGTTTTTGTAAATGTATACATTATTTTTAAAACTGCTGTAACTATGCAGTAGGAGACAGATTGTCACACGGACCCAACAGATCCAAGAGTTGTTGCAGGTTGAAGGTGGAATCTCTTAGTAGAAGTTACTGCTGCGTTGTAGCACTTAAATTCTTGCTTGATGCTCAGCTGCATGACTTCACTCTTCTTGAAGACCATTGCCCTTAAATGTGAACTGGTGTGGGACTCTAAACGTGCAGGTGGTACCATTTTTGCTGGACTCTTGATTACAGCCTGTATGTAGTATGTAACTCAAAGAAATTAAAACTCATTATTGGTATCCAAAACTTTCTATATACTTTTAAGTATAAGAGACATACATAACAAAAGAAGTGGTGGAGGAAAAACCTTCTGTGGTAGGAAGATATAACGTGTTTATGTTGAAAACCTCATAGACTAAATGGAACATGAAAAGTGAAAATAAACGCTTTCTTGAATTTATTTTTTCAGGTATGATAAGAGTCTCTAGGTTTCCTGAATACTTTTTAAACTATTTTGTACACAACTACGTAGTAACCCCTCTTCTCTCCCATTGCAATATACAGAAACCCTCTTCAGAGTAAGTGCAGTAAATGATGAAGAGGGGATAGGATAAGAAAACAAGTGTAAGACAGGAAGGAATGGCTGCACTTTTACATGTTATTTTCCCTAGTCTGCAGTAGCACTTCACAATTTCATTTTACTGTACTTCCATTAACTTTATTTCTTTCCATTTACTGCAATATTTTCTGTACTGTAACCTTTTCTCACATAATTTTTTGAATCCAAAAAATGTTGCATTCTAGTAAACGGCTTGCATCTGTGGCCCTTTGTCTCATATGTATGCCTTTGAAAATAAATTGTTTATTTCTTTTGAACTTTGGGTGAGGATTTTCTTGGCAACCTGGAAGTGCACAAAGTTGAATAAAACAGTAAAAATTGTACATTCAGTAATTCAGTACAAATTTGTCTTTATTATCGAAGGAATTATTTTGCTGAACCTTTCCCCCCCGTCAAGGTTACTGATTTCAGAAAAGAGAAAATGAAATTTGAAGAACGCAGAAATGTATAATGGTGTTACAGATAATTCGGTATAGGCACACTTAATTTATCAGATGAACAATAAGTATGTCGTCAAGTATAAGTGAAACTTTTCCACTTTGAACAGTGGAAATTTCATGACGTGCACTGCAAATGCATGTCTTCATTATAGTTAAATATTTAGTAAAGACTAACTGCTTTCATGATTGCTGTCAATCTTTTTGTAAAAATGCTTTTAAATTACATATAGCAGATACTGTATGCTATACTAAGCATTTCTTTAGCTTTGCATCATGTGTTTGTCAGAAGGCTAATCAAAGATGTGCTGTACAGTGCATTAATATATTTTAACACACAATATGTGTGTGATGGTATAATGTTTGGCAAGTGCTTTTGGATTTCTGTACTGTGATTTTTAGTTGTCATCCAGAATACTTTGTTCATAATTCTGTATTTTAAAGTTTTAAGCATATTTACATTTTTAAAGTGAGAGGAAAACATTCTATTGCTTATTTAGGCACTGGATGGAATCTTAATTCCAGGAGAAAGAATTTGTGTCGCTATTTGTGCAATTTGAGTTTTTTGACTATTTTTCTTCTCCCTGTGTTAAATTGGTTAACATTTTTCAGTAGTTACATGGCTGAGACATAAAGCAAAGCCAGACTTGCTATTTGGCAAAACAGTTGGATTTTTTTTACCAAAAAAATTGATGACTTCTTAATTTTCCTTTCTTTCTACTGAATCACTCTTTCTAGTCCTGAGATATGCTTATGGATTAATCGTCTTTCCAGTTTTGTAATAATTATCTGAAAACACTGTAGTCAGATCTTATACCATTAAAATATTCTTGAAAGAAGTTCAGCAACACTTAGGTAAGCATAAGTATATTAATTATATACAGCACTTTAAGATAATTAAGATAATGTGCACTCCCAAATGCACAGAATACTTGTTGTGTCGAAGGATTTGTTTCCTTTATTATTCCATTCTTTTGGTCATAACACTTACTAATCCATAAAGGGTCCAGCATTCAATAATATGAAAAGATTGTTAAATATGCTAGTATCAGTAGTGTGATTCAGGGGTTCCTAGCTGAATCAAGCTGTATTAATTTCAGTCTTGCTCTGCAAGATTGCCTTAGGCATATGATATACTTGATAATTCAGGTGAACAAGACCAGTGCTGTAAAGTCAACATGGGATTTCATGTAGGAGCATGTAATGGGACACGCATGCAATAGTTTGGTAGAGAAAGTGCTTGAGGAACAGAAAATAGAAAGCTCTTGAAACTAAATGTTTATCATGAAATAGATTCAATTGGTGAGTTAGAAAGCAAACATTGGAAGAGAATTGGAAAGAAATCGGCCATGAAAGGGAAGTAATTAAGGAAAGTAACACATGAAGTCAAATTCAAGAGGAAGCAAAATAGTACGGAATGTTGGCAGTGCTGGAAGGTTGACTGAAGTCTTTCTTTTGGTAACTTTCTTGGATGGTAACACTAGTAGAAAGATACAGGGAGTATTTCCATTTATATGTGTGTAAAGCTTGCCTCTGCCTAGAGCCTCAGCTATGTGTCACTCATAGTAGCAAACTTCAGATCTGACCTTTGAGGAACATGGAGACATCTTAAGAAAAAACTGAAATACATGTTTTAGTTCTGCTGACAAAATGTTTATCATTTTTTAAAAAGAAGTTACTGGATTTGAGATTTAAGGGATGGTTTTAAGTTGGCAAATGCTCAAAAACATTTACAAGTTCAACAGAGCCAGTTGTTGTGTTTCAGCCTAACTGGGTGCTGTTTAAACAGTTGGCTTTGCTCCAAAGAGCTCAGAAGTTCTCAAGAGTTAGCTAACAGTGGCCATGGGCTTTCTCTGGCATTAGCTCCTGCAAATCTTGGGGTAACTTGTTTATAGTAAGCTTTTCTACCTTCAAGAAAAAGCTTCAAGCGGCTAATTTAGGTAGAAGAGGAGCTCTTTGTGAGTATATGGTGGTATTTTTGATGTTCTTTTTGGTTTGGCAGTTGTGGGAGAATGTGCTTAAGTTTTGTACTTCCATGACTAAATATGCCATTTGCGAGTTTATTTGCAATTAGCAGTACTCTTTACATTAGTTCTGATTCTCTGCAAAGACAAGCAATTTTACAACTTCCAGTATGTTTATATTTGGCTTTTTTCCCAAAGATATTTTTAATCGCCTGTGTTTGAACAGATGTGTAAGCCTCATGTACTTTGGTCTTGTTTAATAAGAGGTAGGTGGATGCACATTTATGGGGGTTTAAAATACTTTAAAGACAGGTATTGACGTGGCTAGGCTTGTATTCTGTGCAAGTTATTCTTGCTTGAATTAAATTATGCAATCCTGATTATTGGACAGAGTGACAAATACATTAGGTCTTATTATACATAGTAAGATCTGAATACTATAAGTATTTCTCATGCAAAAATTCCATTAAAATAAATATGTTTTAAAACTAGCATTGCTTTCTTCTTTCAAAATACATTTTTCTAAGTGAAGTTTTATATTACCTATGCTTATATTCAAAAACAAAACATTTTAAATGCATACAGAATTTACAAGATAACTGTAGAATATTTATGCTGTAGGTGACATCTGCTAATTCAATCTTAATTTTGTTACAATCATTATGACATTGGGAGATAGGGTTTTTATCTTAATAGGGGCCTTGGTTTCATTTTTGTGTAGTATAACTTCTAACAGTATGGCGAAGTTTTAATCTTTGGAGTTGTGCATTTAGCTTAGAGTGAACATTTATGCCTGTAGGTCCCTCACTGTTACCATCCCTGTACACTAGTTTGAGGTTACTTGCCAAAGTAATGGACTGAGAACAGATGTGAGATCCTAAAGCTCAAGAACATTATGAACCACCTATGGAAATAAAGGAAATGGACATGGATCACATAGAAATACACTAGGAAGAAGCACTGTCAATGGAAAACCAAATTTTGAACTGCAGATGACAAAGTGCGTACACAGTTTGTGTTTTCGTCTGTCAGGTAGCATCAGTAGGGGGACTTGAGGGCATCACTAAGCAATTATTCTTTCCCCTGATCGCATTGCAGGGGGGAGGAGAGGGGGGAGTATTGCTGCTTTTCTGGTTTTCCTCTGTTTTTCCCTGCTTGTCAAACATACTCTTTAATTACAATATTTCCCTTGTCTTACATTTGGGGAAAGGGGAAATTTTGACAAGAATTTGTTAGAATTTCTGAAAAATAACCAAGGTGTAAATAGGACAATATTTTTGTGCAAGATGTTGGCTGTCAATGCATGATGAGTTGATCTGTAACACGATCTTCTTGAATTTGTTTAAAACAAACTTTTTATGACCATTACATTTACAATTTTAATCTTATCAGGTTTAATATTATCAGTATTATAATGAACGTGTAATGTATAATTTTTTTTCTGTTCGTTTATGGGTAAGTGTACTGATACCTCTTCCAAAAGTACCTTTACAGCTCTGAATAATTGTGTGTGTGTGCATCAGAGATAGCGATACTGACAAAAATTATTCTACCTTAACTTTGGTATCTTTGAATAATGTGATTATTTATAGGTTTTGAGTGTTAAGTTGCTATAGTACTTTGCAAAAATTGTGTAACGTACATTTAAAAGAAGGAAGCAGCAAATCCAAATACTACATAAATCTTGACACATAATATCTTCCTGGATTCATTTATCTATTAAGACTGTAAGCTATTAACACAGCCATTTTATATTTTATAGTCATATTTGGAGGTTGTAACTGAGATTTGGGTCCTGTGGCGCGCAGGATTGAGTATTTGTATAACCCCTGTTTATGTATTAGAGAACTTATCAAGACCTTTCGTTTAACCTCACCATTAACCTGTTTGGGAAAATATCCCACCTTGTTCTTAGAGAACCAAGACTGGTCGTTAAGTGTCCCTGGAGTTTTGTGACTGAGTAGGGAGTTTACACTGCAGCTCTGAATCCCATTCTTAGCACTTAAACCATTGAGCACTAGCTAAGGGTGACAGAATTGGGCATAACAGAGCTCATCTCTATGTTTAAGACACAGCTGTTTTGATGATTTCCATGTCTCATTTTACTAGAAAAATGAAGAAAACACGAAAGAAGAGACAGCAGAGAAGAACACTATTAAGGGAGGGCAAGAAATGTTGGTGAACAGTAAGCAACATTGCCTGTGTGTTATGCATCCTGTGACCCAGAAAAGCAAAAAAGTACACAGAGTAGGTTCAACTACCTTCTTGGTTGGAAAGACACCCAAAGCAATCTGCAGGTAAGACTGTTTCGGTGAGACAGAAGTAAAATTCTAAGCTTGAAATTAACTTCCCTCTGGGCAGTTGCTGTTTCAGCCATACTCAGGGAATAGGGATGATTTTCTGTGGCAAGAGCAGAGCTAATGGGGAAGCTTCCACTCACACTATACAAAGAGTACAGTAATTGATTAATAAAATGAATTGAACCCACAAGTCACTTTAACATGTGTCATATATTATATAGCTGTGCAGATGTCATCACCATCAGTGTTCATGGTATGTGCACCATACAGTACTACAAACCAACACTTGAAATGTACAGAAGCAAGAAATTTTATAGTGTGAGCTTCTGACTACCTACTGGTTTTTGCCCAGCTCTCATCAGTTTCGTTGAAAGACTGTTACCAAAAAAATTTGACTTTGTATTTACTTCTTAAAAATGTGTTTCAATATTTTTTAATACTTTTTTTCATATGTTCTTCCCCAACACCCCCCCACCCCCATGTTTGGAAGGATAATAATTTTCGTCTTCTTGTTTTTCCTCTTTCCATAAACTATTGATTATTAATATAACTATTGAAATTCCATTGTTACATAGGTAGAAGTTCAATAACAGTAGCCAGATGGTATCTGGAAATAGAAAACGGAAAACTGTATCTAACTAGGCAAACCTACAGAAGTGGGATGTAGTCTATATTTTTAATTTAGCCTTGAGACAAATCACTATGTGAGAGTTGGTATCTAGGTAATGTCTGTAAGCATTCAGAATCTGTCGTATTAGCCAGCTGGGCTCAGCTGTCCAAACCGTTACTGTTCAAGTGCCAGACTTGCTTACTATTCTAGATTCTGAAGATTCTAAATATTTAAGGGGCAGGTAGAGGAGAACCCTTCATACTAAAAATACTCAAAATTGTAATCATAGTTACCAATAGTTTGTTGAGGTAAAAATTTTCAAAGGCAATTAAGTAATTTATGATGTTATTCCAAGATCCTAAAGACTTATCTAGCAAAAAGCTTAAGCACAATCACTCTTAAATGTTAAACAGATTATCTGTTAGCACCTCGCTCCCAGTTGTACTTTGTAGAATATCTGGATCTGCTGTGCAATGAATGAGGATGATTCGGTCCCTCAGTTTGGTGTGTTGTAGTTGTAAGGCTGAGTGGGAAGCTGTCTGCAGTCACCACGCACAGAGGGTATAGCCACAGCTAGACAGTCAAGTGGGATCTGAGGCCAAACATGGTTACTGGAGCCCTCACACAGGAAAGGCAATATGTTTTATACACGTTCTCTGACAAAGGAACATAAACCAACCTCTCCAGCCTTCCAGTTAGGTTACCTGATCCCAGACTATGGCTGATGTGATTTGGATGATCTTGTTTGGTTAAAGCTTGACCTCTTAGCAAAAACAAATATTCCATAGCTCACTAGATAGATAGGATGGAGGGGACATTCCCCATCTCCTGTAAATGTGTTTATCTAGCTTTTGTTTAGCAAATCTTTTAAAAGGAGTTTGGGCAGCTACTTTGTGGGGTTGTTTTGGTTTGGGTTTGTTTTGGGTTTTAGGGAGGGGGGGTTGTTTTGTTCTGTTTGTGGGGGTTTTTTTGTTCTTTGGGTTTTGTTCCCCGCCACCCCCAAAAGAAAAAAACCAACCAAATAAAACTCTACCATCTGTTATTCTTCTGAACCCTGGTCCTCTGGTGCAAAAATCTTACCTACACTGGAAGTCAGTAAATGTTTGGGTCATAAGCTGAGGAAATCACACTGCAGTTTGAGATTCAGAAGGCACTTCAGTTCTTCGAAGATCATTATTCTTTCTTCTCTTTGCCGATAAAAATGAACAAAATTCCTGAAAAGTAACTTCCTTATCATTATTACTTTTTGGGATATGTGAAGTATGTGAATTGAATTAATTGCTTGAAAGCTGCTTTTACTCCTAGTTAAAGGTGTCAATGCATTTTTCCTTCGTGATAATTACAGGAGACAATTTGAGGAAATGGTATCCCACTTCAATATGGGATCAGTGGAAGAACTGGCAGAACATATTGCAAAGGCTACATCAGAAAAAAGGCAGATGATGTTGAAGGAATTCTATGTTTCCAAGCATCCAGAGTTAGAGTCTTTCTTCCCAGCTGAAATACCAGCACAAGCTTCACGTGACTATAAGGAAGGAGAAATGGGTACAACAGGTTCCAGAAAAAGAAAATCCGTTGTTAATTTTGGAAGATCTAAGTCTAGATCTTCATCAGGTAAAGGTCGTATTCTGGGTGGAACTAGAGAAACACAGAGCCAGCAGAGCCATAAGGGAGAAGTAAAGCAACTTCACGATGACTCCTACACGCAAGATATGTATGGTGATGCAAAATATAAACAATCACCAACTGTTGCTACTCAACATATCGAAAGGAGAAACAGTCAGGCATTCAAGGATTTTATGGCATCTGGTTCATTAAGCAGTAAATCAGAAATAATTGAGGTGCTGTCTGTAAAAAGTTGTGAAGGACAGCAGGACTCCAAAGGAACACAGCTGCCAAGAAAGCGATCTCTGTCTCAGTCAGAAAATGGGGAGCAAAAAGCTCAGACTTGTAAGAAAAAGTCTTTTGTGGACTTACTTGGGGATACCTCTATTCTCAGTGACCTCTTCAGAAATGATGGAGATGGGCCTACAGAATCACCAAGGAGAATCCCTTCAGGGCAGGTAGAAAAATCAAAGGAGAGACCAAAAGACTTTTGGGACATGCTGAATGAGCAGAATGAGGAGAGCCTGAGAAAGCTCACAGACATAGAAGTCATAGAGAAGCTATGTGAAAAAGCACCTCATCCCCCAGTGACAGAAGAGAGAGAAGTGTGTGAAAGTTCTCTTTGGAAAAAAAATGAAAATTTTCTATGGAAAAAATACAGTCCAGATGATTCAGATGAACCATCCACTACTATATCTTGTAATGTAGTAAAATGAAAGTTTTCTATGTGAGTTGTACTGTAATTATCTTAGCTAAACATGAAAATATGCACAGCTTCAGCAGTATGCAGCAAAACGTGATACCTCTATGAAATTAAAGGCAAAGTGAGGAATTAATATTTATGATGGTATGGATTTACATTTTACAGATGTGAATATATGTCATTACATATGTAATATATAGTACATATGTTCATATATACAAATGTACCATATATGATTGTAAGCTATGATATATTAATTTTAAATTAAACTTTTTAAAGTGTTCTGAATGCACTTTGCTTTCTTGTGTCCTGATTTTATTTCTAGACTCACAAGCAATACTAAGTAATTTTTCTCCTTTATGTCCTTTTGGAGACCCTCAGTCATCTCAGCGGAATCTATGATACTAAAAGTATTTGACAGTAAGACTCCACATATTTTTCTGAGATACTAGAGACTCGGGGATATCATGAGACAGGGGTGATGTCTTTGTGTCTAACAATCTTTGATGGATTGGATTTCCCCCCCCTTCTATGATTTTGCTCAGTCTCTTTTTGAAGGTATGGCACTTCTAATTATCTTCAGTATCCTATAGCACTGAGTTTCACAGCTTGGTTGGTGGGGAGAAATCAGCAATTATTGATTGTTCACTCTTTCAGTGCAAGATCTACAGTACATTAAATTATATTAGGTGTCAAATTTAATCTTTCACTACACTTATCTCCCATTTTTTATTTTTATAGACTTCTGTCATGTCTTTGAAGTGGTGTGGTCTGGACAATACTCAGTGTCTATTTTTCTGTGCAAGGAAAGAAGAATGGGAGTAGTCTTTTAAACAAAAAAAGTACACTGTTAGTGAATTTCAGGAATAATCTAATGGCATTCAGTAATTCAGACTTACTGTTGTCTCCATTTATTTCATACATGTGAGTATCTGATAGGAGAAAAAAATACGGTTTATACTGGGAAAACATTTCTTGCTTGGCTTAATGAATTAAGTTTCATTTTGTGAGCATTGTATTCTAAAAACTTAAACATTTTTGTATGGCATGTACACTTAGAGAATACTATGCAATTGCATGTACAGATTGCAGATTGATGGTTTTAACTTATTTAAAATATGAATATTTTAGTATGAGCAATTTTGTGGGCATTTGTATGGCCACATCTTTTTAAACTCAGGCGTGCATACTTTTAAAATCATTGAGGTAACTTTTTTAGGACTGTGTCCCAAATATAATCTTCTGTTGAATTAGTTCTGCTGTTGACGCAGAATATTACTGTTAAGCGTGTTGCAGCTTGAAATCGGCTTCTGCTGATAGTAAAAAGGTTTGTCATTCATATTATGCTTACATAATTGTAATTCTTGTTGTGCTGCATCAGTTTGCTCCAATATACTTTTCTCATTTCTGCAGCAGGAACAATCTATGAGTGTGTCTTGGGGACACTTCACCAGGGATGTTCCTTACCATCTTTGAAGTACACAAACTAGACTAGACACATGCCTGAGGGCATTTCAATAACCATAGGATCATAGAATCACGGAGTGGTTTGGCCTGGAAGGGACCTTCAGCTATCATCTAGTCTAACTCCCATGCCATGTTTCACTAGATCAGGTTGCTCAAAGCCCCGTCCTGTCTGACCCCAAACACTTTCAAGGATGGTGCAGCCACAACTTCTCTGGGAAACATGTTCCAGTATCTCACCACCCTCACAATAAAGAATGTCTTCCTTATGTCCAGTCTAAATCTACCCTCTTTCAGTTTAAAAATCCTTACCCCTTGTCCTGTCACTACTGGCCCTGGTAAAAAGTCTTTCTCATAAGCTCCCTTTAAGTACTGAAAGGCCACAATAAGGTCTCCTTGGAGCTTTCTCTTCTCCAGGCTAAACAGCCCCAACTCTCAGGCCAGCACTGATCCTTTTCGTGGCCTTCCTCTGGACCTGCTCTAACAGGTCTATGTGTGTCTCCTACTGGGACCCTAGAGCTGGGTGCAGTACTCCAGAGGGGATCTCTTGAGAGTGGAGTAGAGGGAGAGAGTTACTATCCAAAATTACCACCTGGAGGACTCCTGTCACACCTAATTATGAAGGTTCAGTTGATCACCTGCTTTCAAGTCAGGCTGTTCTCTCAAACCACTCTTATTATCTCACCTGTGCAGATGACCAGCAATTCAGGGACTAAATGACTGAAGTATGCTGGCTGTGCACACCAATGCGTTTCTTCACCACTGAAAGCGCAGAGAATCTGTGTCCCTGACTGTATCCCACTGTTTAACTCTATTACCATCTGAGCCTCCTTCTAGCTAGGCAGCAGGAGGCAGTTGCGGCTGTATTCCTGATGGTCTGTTTTCATGAGCAGGTGTTATCTTGTGGCACGTGATGGGCCTTAGTGCGAGTATGGACACAGGAGTGTCTGTTGGTTCTACTGTGAGGCCTGTTGAAGAAGCAGCTTATACAGCGGTCTATGCTTGAGGAGAGCAGTGCTGCCAGTCCCCGTTTCATGCCACCTCTGCTACATAGGCAGATTTCTGTCTGTAGTGCTGGGTATTGTGTGTTCCTCTGGCTTTGGGCTGACAGCTGCTGGGTGCCTGTTTTGGCTGCTGTGTTTCAGCAGATGTATTTACATGTGTCTTCTGCGTTTGACTCTATTCTCACCACTGGAGTTGAAATGGGCCTGGTTATGATCATAGCACTTCTCACAACATCAATTTTGTATACTATTACTTCACCCTTGTAGCTTCCAGGGCAAATAATTTTTATGTTGGGCTTTTTAAGATTTGGTTTTGCCCAACAGTTCACTAATGCTATGTAGGGTTGCAGACCCAAGTTCTCAGAATAAAGATGTGTAAAACCAGGATCAGGCTGCAGCTCTTCTCTCTCTGATGCATGGATCAAACACGTGTTATCAAATAAAATGATAGATAATAATGTTGGGTTTTTACCTAGTTGTGAATAAACAGAGGCTGCACCCCATTCAGCTACTTCTATAATGGGATGTATTCGTTCTTCCTCTTAACGTGGTGAGGAACATGACCTCAGGGTTCCATTTAGCATTTTGGATGCAAAACATAGGTAAATCTATACATCTCTGAGAACATAATAAATAGTTCCCAAGATACAGTGGGGGAGGCAAGGTGCTGGATCTCATTTTTATTCCAATATTTAATGCGCTACCAGTATTTCAGGAAGGAAAGGTTCACCTTGTCAGTTGTTGAGAATATGCAATTTAGTATATATGGAATAAATAATTTCTTCAAACTGGCAAGTTATCATTTTACTCCTAAATGCTGGCTGCAATAAAATTTTGGAAAGAAAACTGTTCTTTGCAGATTGGAGAAATGGTTATAAGATAAGCAGTGTCATATCCCATTTGCCAAGTGGTCTGTCACATTTCTCAGTGCTATTGGATCATGTGAAGGAGTACCTCATCGTAACACATAACCAAAAGAAGACAGGGCTTCATGTTGCTCTGGAAACCTTAACCCTAATCTTTGATTTTCGTAAGCTTTGAAATCTCAAATGTAATGCTGTATTAGTATAGGGTTTTACATTGAATATACTGTATAAATTGTTTTATGTGAAGGGTAAATGTTATGAAATTTTAAAAGCTTGGACACTGAAGCTGCACAGCAGCAGGCTGTGAACGGTGGTGGTTTTTGTGGTCTGGATGACTGCCCATTGGAAAATAAGCTTAAATTTGATCTGGAGCAGCTTCTACTTTAGGTCATGGGAAGCTGTTGCAGGCTTTGCTCTGTCTCTGTATTAAACATTATGCGCTTATTGTAAGTGGAAGCCATCTAAAAATTTAATCGCAAAATCTGACTTAACTACCTGGAACAGGAGCTCAGTATTTAACATACATGATAAAGCAGTAAGAGGCTTGGTCTTTGCAAGCAACTAACATAAGATAAATGTGTTCCCTAACTGTTTCTCTCACCCTGAATCTATGCCGTTACCATTGTGTTATACCTAATGATATTTAAGATACAAATTGAAATTTAGGAGTCAGTTGAGCAGACTTCCTTAAACAAAAAATGTCTCAACTGAGAAAATAAAAGAAGCCATAACACAGTTCGTGGTACAACCGAGTTATATACAGCTGAAGGAAGTCAGCTTAAGACAGAGAATATGTGGACCCTTGTTGATATTAATTTATGCCCTATTTATTAAGACCTTTTATTGATGGCATCATTGTTGATTTTCTTTATGGCATTCTGCTTAGAGAGACAAACTGCTGCTTAGCTTGAGAAGAGAAGATTTGGTGGAATGAAGAATATGGCCATCAAATACATAAAAAGGCTCGTGCATAGAGAAGGGGAATAGTCCCTTCATATCCACAGCAAAAAGGGATGAGTTAAGTGGCTTAAACCACACCAAAGGTAGTTGAAGTTAGATAATAGGGAAACTCTGTAGGGGTAAATGTTGTATGATAGGTTGTGTAGAGCCAATATTAGAGGTCATCAAGAATGGGAGAGACAAATATCTGTTAGAACTTGCATAGGTAAAACTGACCTTATTTTAGGCCACAAGGAATGACTGGTAGCTTCTCAGTCCAAGGGCCAGGAGAGACTAAAAAACCTTGTTGATTTCAGTTGATATCAGGGCACTAGCAAGAGGTTTCACCTCAGCACCACTAATTTGTCAGTCATGGTCTAAATCAGTCAATACTGGGGAGGGCAAAATCTGATTGAGTTAGGTAAGATTTCTTATTCTATTTCTTTTAGAAGAACCTCGGAGCAGTGGAACTGTACAGGTACAAGGCTGAACTGCAGGGCTGATTCCCAAGGATGAAGCCATCATCATTTTCCTGAAGTACTCAGGAAATCATGTTTGTCATCAGTAAGATGATGATATGCATGAATCAAAACCTCCATAGAAGTCCATGCTTTATTAGCATGTATGCCAAGTACTGATAATGTAATTGTGGAAATGCATTTGTTACCTGCAATTTAACTGAGCTGCGGGAAGATGTCTTGAAGTAAGATTTATGTCACTCTGTAGCTTCTTGGGCAAATTTAACTTTTTTTTTTTACCTGATAGTATCACTAAGCCATAAATACTGCAATGTTGTGCCCTAGAGGTCCGGTATAAAATATTTTTGTCATGAATAAGATGTGTGTATGGTTTAAAAAAAAGAATCTGAACAAATTCAAAATGGAAGAATTTGACCTACATTTGAAAGTGTATCCTTCAGATACTAAAAACAAACATAATTTTTTTCTTCTCAGAAATCTGTGGTAATTCTTTTGTTTGACTTTAAAAATGAAGGGGGCATTGACGGATGCTGTGTTTAGGATTGTGGTAGAGTGGAGTTCATACACCTTCTGCATGCAGGTTCCTGTGCAGTTGCAGGGAGGCGCAGGATAGAGGGAAACTGTAACAGCTTCCTAGCCTAAGGAAATGTGCTTCACGATAGTTGTCACCTGATCTCAATATAAATCAGCCACGAGGAGAAGAGTGTCTTTTTTGTCATCGCTTTCAGCTAGAAATGACTTGCTAGGTTTTTACTGTTACTTATTGCCATTTACTTGTTCTTTAATTCAGTGAGGTCCGTATGGGTCTGGCTCCAGGTCCCTGACCTAACGGGAGGTACCAATAGTTCCCATTGCCTTCAGTGGAAATTCTTTGACTGGGAAAAAAATAGGTTGTCAATGAAACAGCAAGAAATATGACCCTGCCTTTGCTAACAAATGCAGCTCTGTCAGCAACCTGTTTACAAAACTGTCACCAGACCTAGTTAAAAACACTGTGTGTGTCCTGGGTCTGATTTGCAGTATAGTTCGGATCTTGAGTATGTTTTGCAAACTGGAGCTATGCTTATAACTAGGTTTAGGAGTAGCCATGTGGTACACAGATTTCATATTTGGTCTGAGAGAGGGAGAATGAATAATTTCAGATAATTAATATGTTTGAGAAAGTCAGGGCGTGCATACAAACATTTCATGAACACAATGAGGCAGTTTGAATGGATGTATTTGCTCAGCTTTAGCAGGTCATGACTTCGAGTGCTGAAAGGCAGACTGACGCCAGTGCCATGGCTTCAGCACAGTGAGTGAAAGCAGCATTAATAGGAGGGAAGGGAAATTGGTAACAGCACAGTCAAAGTATCACTGGATACTTCAAAGATGAGGATACAGTTTCTAGGTATGAAAAGGACGGTTTAAGTTACTTGCTTAAGAATCTTAATGGCAGAAGGGGGAGAGAGTTCTGTTCTTCCAGGGAAGCATTTAACTGCCTTTGCTGATGGTACCCTGCATATTTTATTCACTGCGTACCTTCCATCTTACGCAAGAAATGAGGGAAACTTTCCTTGCATTTGCACATTTTACAATTCAGTACATCTTGACTGGTGCATCCTATAGAAAAAGAGTAATAATCACCTAAGTAGACTTCGTGCCAGAATCTACCTTCCTGATTAAGGCACCTGAAAAGTACATAACTGGCTTAAGGTAACTCAGGAAATTCAATTTCTGCTATCTAAACTGGACATCTAGATGTGTTGATGAGAGAGGCAGGCACTGATTCCGAGCTTTTAAGAGGTATGCCTCATTTCCTATAGATCACATGTGGATCATAGGGGGATCCTTGTGATGCTAAATGAGTATCTCGTGTGATTCTGCCAGCTAATTCTGAAAGAGAAGGAAAGTATATCTAAGAAAGACTGAGTGCTTCAGAGTTGTTCACTTGGCATCCAAAAAGCTGAATTTCCTTTTCAAAGACCAGGTGAAGACTGTGCTCTAAAATGAAAGAAGTAGTTGAATGTAGGTATGTTTTATATGTGTAATACTTGAGGACAGGTTATCTCAATTGTTCTTTGAGTTTGCCTGAGCTGAGAGGATGGAATCAAGTGGTCAGAACCTGACCTTGTGTCTGTGTGTCTACACACAGCACAACTGAACTGGGATTGCACACATGATTTACACAAGCTGGAGCATGAGCAGCCCTGCTGCGCTAAAAGCATTGTTTTCTGAAAATGCAAACACAACACAATTACATTAGAATTTGCGCCGGTCTGTTGTAGCACGTTCCAATGGCTGAACATTGGTGGTATATTTGATATCAACATTAGCAATGCCTGACACTGCACCCATTTAAAGACAATGGCAAAGCAGTGGGGATAGCTCAGATGCTAAACGAATACCAGCTCAACTCAGAATGAATCTGTGTTTTACTTCAGCAGGACTGTTTATACTAACAGGATTTTCTTCCCCTATGGTTTGATATTAAGTTGTCTCCATCAAGTGAACGCTCTTGTAAACATGCTCTCCTATATCACCCTGAAAATCATTCTATGCCAATTACTTTAAAAACAAATACCAGATGTGTATTTATATTGTTTGAGGTAAACGCTCACAACTGTGGGCAGCACAGGCCTTTCCATGATTCAGGCCGCAGTGGAAGTTGCAGCACAGTTTCTAGTTGCTCTGGTTTATAATTCAATGGTAAAGAAAACAAATTAATGCTGTGGCCTAATTGAAAACATAATTTAAGTACCTCTGAGAAAGCTCTTTTCTTAAAACTTCTCTTTTGTGCTTTGGTCTTACCACCTCCACAGTAGATTCAGATGGGAACTTGGCTTGGTCCTACGTGCAGATACTGTGCTAGCGTAGCTGGAATAATTCAGGCTCCTCTTGCCTCTCTGTCTGCCCCCCACTGTTTTGCAGTTGCAGTTATATATATATTGCTGGATTACAATACACTACTTCCAACTTAAGAGTCTTATACTTGGAGGGAATATCAAGGAATATCTTTAATTAAATGTTAAGGTTCTGTTCTGCTTCTGACATGTCACTGTATGCAGTATTGGACGAAATCAGGATCTAAGTTAACTTGTAATAGAAAGTATTACTTTACAATACTATATGGTCTAATCATTAGAAGTAGATCATGTATATAAAATAAATTGTAATTATATTGTAGATTATATGTACAATAGAATCTACTTCTAATCTACATGAAGAGAAATTTTGATTGAATAAAGTACATATTTTAAGCCTGCGGCAAACCAAATAATACGTATTTTACCTACATACTGTTGTTTGAACCCTGGGAACGTACAATAGTTTTTTGGTTCTGTCAAACTGTTGTAACTGGCTGATTCACCATGTGATGGCACTTTGTTTCAAACTCAGAAACCTTAGGCTGCTAAGAAGAAACTGAGAAATCATAACTGGCATCCGTAACAAATACCTTAATTCAGTGACATTCATCTCTCTGATTCTTTGTAAGCTGCACACATGAACAAGGAAGAAAGAATATAGGAAAATGCACTTGACCTAGATTATGATACTTGTCTTGAAACATTTCTGGATACGTATGAAGGGATTCTCTTCATGAATTCCAATTCATTGAAAGAGACAGACAGAGTAGGAAGGCATCTAAGGGAAAAAGTTGGACTTGCTATTGCTTACGTAACAGAAAGGTTGAAATCTTCAGTAATAGTGAGGAAAGCTGTTCAGAGTTTGGTTGTGGGGTTTTGTTTTGTTTTGTTTTGTTTTTTAAAATATTTTTCTTTAACCTTTGGCTCAGGCACTCTACAATGAACATTTGTGAATACCAGTAAAAGACAGAATATCCTAGCTAGTGTCAGAAGAAGCCAGAGACATGGAACCTGTTTGCACCTGGAGACCCTGCTGTCCATAGTGTCAAACTGTTCTGCCACCCTTACCCCAAGAAAGGCAAAGGTTTAGGGCTTTTTGCAGTGCCGCAGTGTTTTCTCTGCACGGTAAGGTATTTAGACCGTGGTAGTATGTTCAGCATTGTTACAGCTTTTCATCTCATACCTGAAGTCTTAGCCTCTACCAATAGAACAGACAGCTGTCTCCTGGTAGTCTTGAGGATGATGTGTCTGACAAAAAAAATCATGGTAAGAAAATACTTTTAGAAAGTTTAAGGGAGTTTATAAAAATAGGACCAGACGTTTTTATTTTACTTTCCTCACCATGGAAATCCCAAGAGTCATCTTGATAGAAGACTTTATGTTTAAGACTCAGAGCAAGCAATAAAATCCTCTGTAATTGAGTTACTATAGTTGAAGCATGTCAGCGTTTTGTCTTCTGTTGTTTCATTCCTTCAGAGGTGAGAAGTGGGTGTTCAGAACCACTGGGAAGCTGCAGTGAGTCTGTTCTTCTCGGTGGCAGAGAACTTCCATTTTTAGCTGTGCAGGATTACAGGGTAACAGACATGAAGTCTGTGATATGTGTCTGGCTTTACCTTTTCCTTTTGTTCAGGCAGGGAACCAAGAATTAACTAGAAGAGATTATAGCTATCCAGTAGTTTGGTTTGGATGAGTTGAGATGGTAGCCACTGGGCAGCTGTGGCCTCTTCACAGCTGCAGAGGGTACAGCTGATCAGGAGGTACGACCTGGAATTTCTTCATTCTTGGCTTTGTGTTGGGATAGTCTTAGGGAGAAACTGAAAATCTGAAAGGGAAAGAAATACAGGGATCTTTCCAGAAATGTGTTCTCCTCTGCAAAGAAGAGAGGTAATATCCTTGGGAAAAAGTATCGATGAGCACACATTTAAAGACTATACTATAATGCATTTATGCATTATAATTTTTAATGCTGGCATTTTCTAACTTTTGAGCGTTTTTATAACTTTAATATTTCTAGTGCAGTTTTGACAATGTGCTTTTTGAAAACTTTAATATAAAACCTAAAAGAAAAATAATTATGTTAGTAGTGATTGATTCCCACATGGATGATCAGCAACATTTAGAATCCTAATTTCTGTTACTTGACCTATTGGGGTGGCTAATAGCAGGAAGCAATAGGTTACAGTCTATTCTGTGGACCAGCCATTTAAGGGAAGAAAGGCTGTAGCTGCTAGTAGATGTCACAGAAACTGGTTGAAAACAAGAGAGTGCTGGTATTTGTGAATTCTTGATTCTATTCTACAGTCTGGGGGCAGTGTGTATTTAACACAATGGATTATTACGCCCTGGCTATTCTGCTCTCTGGTTGCATCTGTCTCTTGGAGTCTGCTCCGCTTTTCCATTTCTTTCTTGTTACCCCAAGCTCTTTGGCTTGTTTCCAAGCTAATGAGCTTCCTCAAGTGTACTGCGTGGGCACCATCAACGAGTATTGATGGTAAAACAGGCAGAATTTCTCAGCCTTTAGTTCTGCTGCTACAGCAGCTCCTGGGGACCAGGACTAGAAATTGCATGAAAAGTCCCAAACTGTCCTGTAGATCCTTTTGTAACTGGGAGGCTGCAGAGTTGATCTGTAGGAAGGATGTACACCTGGTCTGGTGATGGACATGGAGGAGGTGTGTGAGGTCAAGGTCATCTTCTGTTTCAGTGCAGTATTCAGAAAGTAATGGTGCTACTTTCAAGGAGGCTTATATGAGGCACAGATAAAACACGGTTTTTAGAACTTTATAACCTGGCCAAAATTTGGCATGTTTTCAGAAGACTAGTACCAGGCATTAGCCTGACAGCCTGGTCCCTTATAGTAGGGTAACTCCTTTTCCTTCCCTCAATATCTCTTCCAAAACACACAGACAAAATAGATTTTCAGTGAAATAGCTGCAAGAAAAACACAGGGAAAAGGGAGATTGCTCCCCTTTAACCTCATTTTCAGAACAGCTGTACTATTTTAGTTGAAACTTACCAGAAAAATTCAGCCTGACATAGACACTCAGCATGGAAAATTTCAGCTTGAGCACTCAGAGTCTGGCAAAGTTATAAACAACTGAAAGCAGGGTCCTATAAAGGAAAGTGTTAAGCAAGGATATCTATTGGTGGAATTAAGAGCAGTGTGTATAATACAAGTATAGATGTACATTTGTATGCACAAGCAGATATGGAGTATTCAGGATGATGGAGTAGATATCAATGGCTCAGTTGGATGATGGTACAGTATGTACAGTACAGTATGTGCATTCATCCAGTACAGATGGATGACGATCAACTACAAAGCAACAAATGAGGTACAGAAGTCAATCTATAAGTACCTTTGCTTGTTCATATTGAGCTCGGCAGGGGCAGTTCAGCAGACATGCTACAGGAGAACTCCTTACCTGTTGAATGCAATGAAGCCACTTCTTTTAGACCAGCATAAAGGAAATAAATATTTAAGGAGAACTGAGCAGGGCTTTGGCCAATGTCTCAGTGCTTAAGTGTATTTGCTTGCTGTAAGGCTGTCGACAGTTAAGGTCTGGAGATGATATTAAAGCAATGGAATAACAGCTATGGAAAAGTTTGCCCTTTGCCTATTCTGTATGTAGTTTGTTCTCACCAGCCATGCAACATAGTTCCTATGCTTGGGAGAGGAAAGGATGTGAGTTTTTTATATGCAATAAACTTATCTGTCTGTTTTACTTCACTGGATTATAATGGAAAATAATATTTGAAACACTCACTGATTTTAGCTTAACTAAACAAGGAGTGACAGAGTCAACATTATTCTTTAGGAAAATTGTGGGGATGGCTTTTCTTCATCTCCCAGTGCAGTGCAAAAATAGCTTTAATATGTTTGCATCAGCAGTTTCTCCTCCTGAAAGCTGCGTTTGGATGGCATAGGCTTTTTGCTATTTCTCTTTGGCATGGTATGCACATACTGTAGTAATCCATTTTTTCATCAGCTTGTTGCTAATAATGAGCCACCTAAGCTCTGAAAACCTCCCTCTGCTGTTAGCTGTAGAAGAATGCTTGAAGGATTTAGGGATGTCAGTCATCATCTTGTTTTTTAGCAGGAGTGTGTGTATGTGTGCGTGAGGACAAGGGGAAGAGAGGGCGAGCTGGAGTTCAGAAATTACACTCTGTGTGTGGTCTGAGGTTATTTCTCATTTCATGAAATGCACGCTTCATTCCTGGCTCAGGCAAAACTTGCACGTCACTGAATAAGTCCCTTATCCACTTTCCAAAACACTGAGAGATTTGAAAGGGCTCTGTGGGTGGACTGCTACTATCAGCAAAAGCAAATAAGCTAACCTATTTAGCTAAGCATATTTTAATACTTAAACAGAATAACCTTCAGCAACACTTGAACAGTTGTGGCCAGCCAAGGGAAAAGAAGGGAAAAAACCCACAGAAGTTTAAGCAGTCACACATTAATTAACATTAAAGGCTGGATTATAGTTCTTGGTGTGTGAAGGTGCTGTCTGATCAGCCCAGGGAGAACACTGGGGAATGATTAAATGAACTGACTGTGCTGCTGGGAGTCCCCTGTGGTGTTCTGGTCGTAGTTTATTCAACATTTCACCTTCCTTTAATCAAATGTGGTGCAAACTCATTATAATCACCCCCAAAAGGATGAATCCAGAGACTCCTTGTATCAAACTGTTTTGGTGTCCAACCGAATTGTAAATGGTAAATGGTTCTACTCTGGAAAACTGTAGGTGTCCAGCAGCAAAGCATTAGACTAGCTGATGCTAGCTCTGTGCTAAATCTCAGCATCCAAAATAAATTATGGTTTATTTCATGGCATTAAAAAACCAAACCAAACCAAACAAAAAAAAAACCAAAACAACCCCAAACAACAAAAAGTCCCAGGATGCTAATGAACCAAACCAGCATCTGTGGGTGGGTGAAACCCAGAAGACAGCACCAGGGAGCATTACAAAATGTTACTATTCATCTAATTGGAAGTTATTTGGCCAGAACAGGGTTGAGTACTCCAGATTCTGTTTTCAGTCCATTAGTCAGTGATCAGAATATCATTGATCTTGATAGACTTAGTCTAAGTTAGCAATGTAGCTAACACCAAAGCTGTCTGACCCATGTATTTACAGGATTAACTTCGTTATTGCTCTGAGCTAAATCAAGATGGAAGACTCTATTTCAAAGTTAATATCAGGCAGAAATCTTGGGGGCTGAGAGATCAGGACAAAGCACAGTAATGTAATTTGGTTAAGACATCCAGTGACAGGTTTGAAGCAATTATCTCCTTACCCTAGGTACCACAGGATGGACCCACACCTCTCAAGTCCAGCAGAGAGCAGGGATACAGGCCTTTGCGTGAGGAGAGAGGTTCCTGCTTTGTTGTGGCATGAGAGAGGAACAAGTTGGGGTGAAGGTGAAGCATTTTTCTCAGACCTTTTCAACCCAACTTTGAATGCTCCTCACCTGTCAGTGCCAACGTTAAATAGGGTCCCAAGGGTCTCACACTCTGAATAAACAGTGGAGAAACGAACATTGCCAAGAGATCATTGAATCACAAGGGACAAGGAAAAGGTATTTGATGTTTTTGCTTCCTTCATGACATTAGCAATTCCTGCTTGCCCAGTGCAGGCTGAAGACTGATGATCTGCGAAAGCTATGACGTATGTTGTCTTTGCAGAATCCATGGAGCGAAAAGGAACTGGTGACACTGCAGTTCTTGTCTGTGTCCACAGCCCAGTGCCACAGACCTCCCCCATCACATCTTCCATGTCAAATGAGGGGGTTGGCTTAGCCTTCACTTTGATATCAGATCTGCATCTGTCATAGTTACCTTCTCCCTGTGGGGAAACTGAGGCATGAGGCAGGTAAATGGCACATGTGAAAAAGTCTGTGATAGACAAAGGTTGCTGTAGACCTGAGCTGCAAAACCGTTCTTCCTTTCTTAGATTGTGTAGCATCCTGTCGCAGATCTTCCACTGGGCAGGTTGGCAGACCTGCCCAAATGGTGTGCACCGGAGGGTGTTGTGACATGAAGCATTTTGTGCAGTCAAGGATGGTATGGAAATCTCCAAAGCGTGTGCAGATACAATCTAGACAGGTTGGTCAATGTAGGCACAGAAAAGATAAATGTGTTAAGGCATGTGTAATTAAGAGTTAAGGCTAAACAAATCTGGACAGCAGAACAGCTTAGCTGATGGGGAAAGGTGGGATTTGAATAAATTTTTAAAGTTTACTACAGGCCTATCACAAATGGTCCAGAGAGAGTTCTGAATAACAGCATACCAATGCACTACAAAAGTCGTTATATGTTTTCCCTGCCCTTGGATGACAGCAGTTGACATTGAAGTTCTCCACATTTTCACCAGCTCCAAAGCTGAAATTTATCTTGTGTTGTTGTTTATTTATTCTGACTACTTCTGGACAAGGTGTTAGCCCCTCATTCATTTGTGCTTAATGCAGAGCAGCAAGTCCAGCTGCTGAATATGGGGCTTTTCTTGGCAGTTGTCTGCACTGGCGTCTGGCTACTAAGACCAAGTTGTGCTGCCAGACCTCCGTGACACTGTCCAGACAAGGCTTTCCCAGAGCTGGATGAGCCTAGGAAAAAAAAAACAAACCCAAAACCCTCTTTGAGAAGTCAGTGCCAATTTCAAATACCACACTGTAAAGTGCTTCAGCTTGTGAAGCTAGCAATCAGAAAACCTCTGCCTGGAAGAGGGCTGTGAACCAGCTCCTATTATAGGTCCTGACGCTGAGTTCTTGGTGGTAAATGACCACATTACTCTTTGGGGCCTGTGGGTGTCAAAGAAAAGATGCATGTGAGAAAAGTCACTGGCTGAAAGCAAGGGCATGTTTTGAACACTAGAGGTAGTTTAGTAGCCCAAGCCTGTTTCTGATTAAAATCAGAATCCTTCAGATGAATGGAATGTAAGCCACATACCAATTATTGGAATCCCATAAAGGAAACTCCCTTTTCCGTCTGTGTATCCATCCATCCGCCCACCCACACAAGTACAGTGTCTCAGAAACATTCCCCTGTAGAAATGATGGAAAAATTCAGTGCTGGCTTCCGTTTTCCTTACCTCCCAGGTGCTGGATGACAACTGAAGAGATGAAGTTGCAGTGAAGCCACTTAAACATTTATCAAAGAAATGGACCTGCTAATTAAAAGGATAGTATTTCCTGGCACCAAGACAAAACACACAAAGCTGAATCTCAAGGCCTTCCTCAAGCAAAATTCTGTGGGAATGTGGCTGTGTGAGGGCTGCAGGAACAAGCCTTAGAGAAGACCCGCTCAAAGTGAAAGCATTAGATCAGCACGGTAGTTAGAAGAAAACACTAGGGCGTGCATATGCCTGTTTCATTTGTCAGATCTCTCATTGCTTTTCATTCCCATTGCAGTCTTTACTGAGGCTCTTCTGTGTAATTGATTGCAGTAATTAATCGTCCCATCGGTTCCATGAGGCAGGAGGTGTTTCTCCCAGGTCACCTCTACATCGTATCACACTATCTATTTTGCATTTGGTAAAACAAAGGCACAAAGTTCAGAGACAGCAAATCAGTGCCAGAGTATGGTAGGGCAGCTCTAACCACAATACACGCTGCTTCTCGTAAACATGCACTGATCTCAAGCGCACTGCTTAAATGAGCAGATCTTCCCTGTAGGAATGAAGGCAGTATATCTGTTTTGGTGAGCACTCTCTACTACTAACATATGTGACCCCACGTAAAGAGTTTAGATCCATGAAAAAGGTAATACTATGGCATGCTTTTTGCATTTCTACTATATTTGTGGGACAGTTCAGTCTTAATGCAAAAGGCAGCCTTTGGACAGCTGGAAAAAGTTTTGAATGTTAATAATTTGGGTAAGAGTTGATCTAGTTCACAGTAACTGTTTTTTGATACTCTGCTGGCCTCTAGAGGGATAATTTATACACATGCTGAAGCAGTAACCTAGGGATTTTAAACATTACTGTCTGCTCTTCGATATTCTTGCCAGGTAATTCTTTTCTGTTTTGCAAGACCTTTAAGTAATGAGGCTTTGTAGCCCTTTGGAAACACTTTTTTCACTTCCATTATTTTCCTTCTCTCTGGGCAATAGATGTAAGGTATGTTTCTTCTGCTTGAATAAATAAAGGTAGAAGATCCTGGCAATAAACACCTCTCAGCTGCTGAAGTGAGAAGCTCTGAGGAAAATGTGCCAGAGGGGTGAGTAAGAGAGAGAAACACAAAAAAGGAAAATATATCTTTTTATGTGTAACATTTATTAATAATTTAAAAGCTCCTGAATTCTGAGAATTCTTCTCATGAATCCTGTCATGCTCAGTGAAAAGCAAAACTGCATTGTGTTAAAAAAAACCACAGAAACTCATGGCTTTGAAATCCCCAGAAGGCAGCACACCTTCCTTGGCTTTTTCTGCTTTCTGTATCTCTACTTGCTGCAAGGTTTTGCTGTATTTTCTACTTCATTCCTGGGCCACACTGTTTTTTATTTCTTTCAGGATACATGTATCAAATCTGAGAAAAACACTAAACAGAAAAGTTGACAATTTTCTGCCAAGGGTAGATAATGGCTTGTATGCAGTAGCTGCCTTCAAGGTATGTTGTGGCTTTGTTCAACATTAAGCACACATTTTCTTAATGTTAAGTTGTTCCTTTCTTTTAACTTCAGAGCAGAGGAGGCATCTTGATACATCTATGTGAAGGCTTGAGTTATTTTTCCAAAGTCATCTATACCCTTTAGCCAACACCAATAGCATCCATCCTCCAGGTCCTCAGCTCTGTCCTGGCCCTTTGCATGCACTCCCCATAGCCAGTTCCCTCCCAGTTGAAGTGTCTCTTTTCTCTGCAGGGTATCTCCATTACCACACTAGTGTCAGTTTTCTACTTGGAGGGAGGTTGGCTTGCTAGACCCCTACCCAATCTAATTTGTAACTTCTCTGTGCCTAATGATACAATAATTGTACGATATGCTTATACTAGCTTCTCCTTTTCCCTTGGAGGTGAATATCAGGAGCTTTCAATGTAATCTAGAGACCATCCTGGTGTCAAATGCTATTTTAATGTTTAAGCTGACATACTTGCTGAGCAAATCCTCCCACAATGTCCTTTGCACCATTTAAACATGCATGGCAAATATTATTGGGTGTAACAAAAGGTCAAGTAAGGCCTCTGTGGTAGGGTACACATCTGTCACGGGACTTGCTTCTGTTGACCCTTGTTCTAGTAAAACACCAAAGGAAGTAAAACGCTGTAATAATCAAGATCTGCATGGGTAATCTACAGCAGAACTCATTTTGGCTTCACGAGGGCTAGGCTTCCAGTCTTGTGTAGAAAAAAAAAAGATCCCACACCACTCTAGCATGCCTGCCTTCTGTGGAAAAACTTCCTCTCATTCCTCCTTTGTGCTGTTGTTCTGCAGCTACATCATCAAAATAGCACGCTGAGTTACCTGTTGTTCGTCAAAGTTTACATATATTCTGCAGCACATACAGGAAGCTATAAGGTTAGAAGTCTGAAGCATAGTGTAGTGACAGACGAACATTTGGTGAGAACTTTTAAAATTGTCTGAGCAGCTACTGATGCTTGCTGTGTCCTGCTTGAGAAGCCAGACAAGGCAACCTGTATGAAGCTAATCTTCATGATGGCTGTGTATCTACTGACCACAATTACTGGAGATCATGGTGACTATATGTAGTTTCTATGTATGATTAGTAAAAAATGTGTCTCCAGATGGAGAAAGAATGAAACAAAGGAAATCTTGAGCGTTTGATTCAATTAAGAAAATTAATGGAGCTGTGTAGAGCTGCAGAGTTTCAGTGTTGTTTTGTGGGCTTGGTTAGTGTGTGGTGTCCAAAAGGAGGCAAGCAAAAAGCAGCAAACGGCTGGCTTGGCCCTAAAATGTGCACTAGAAATTACTGGATTAGTGGCAATGGTAACTGCAGATGCCAGGGAAATGCAACAGCGACATGTCATCTGTGCAACAAATAACTGGGGTCAAAGAGAAAGCACAAAGACCACATTCAAAGACTGTGTCCTTCTGTTGTGGGAAACAGCCTCACAATGCAAATGCTTATTTGTTCAAACAACCTTGAAGAAACTGCTGGAAATTGGGGCAAATTCAAAAAATATGCAGGTTAGTGCGAGCCTTTCAGGAAGACAGTACCAGGGTATTTTAGATTCATCAGGTTGCAGGTGACAGCACAGAACCAGCTGAAAATGTAGCAGTTCTGCAGCTGCAACATGACACAACAATAATCGCCATTTATTAAATGAGAGTTAATGAGCTTGATATAACCTCTGTGGTTACTCTAACTTCACAGCCAGACTATCACAGACAACCTAGAGGGGTGAATATGCAAAAAATCTTGATGCTATGAGCAACTTAAACGGGGGGGAAATCCATCTCTGCCTCTTGGGTGTTATTGCAGTAAATTTCACATGTAGTTTTAAAAAGCTGAGGCTAAAACTCTGTGTTGTGAAGCACAGGATTCTTTGGCAGAGAGTGACGAAAGGATATTAATCTGATCTGCTGAAGTGCAGAATATCCAGATGGCTTACTATGGAGGCTAAATTAGGTGCTGAATCTCACCGCCTTCCCTGCCCTGCTCCTGCCCCAAGCTTTGGTCTGAATCACTCATCCTCTTGAATTTGGAGGCTGTAGCAGGCATGCAGTGTCAGTGAATATGGCCCAGAGTGCCTGAGTGCTTGGGAAGAAGGGGAAAATAAAAGCTCCTGCCTAAATAAAGGTGGAACTTCAGTTTCATGTATGTCAACTTCACATCAAAATTTCTGGGAAGCCCAAGAAGTCTGTGGCATCTGGAAAGGTTTCACCTTTGCTTAAAAGGTGAATAAGTGATTTTCCCACATGGAGTAGAGGCATGCCTTGTGCTGGAAGGTCTCTCCTGTCCTTGCGTTTCAGTCTTCCACATCAGCAGAATGTGACTGTGCTCGTGTTGAGAGAGGAACTTAGCAGCTACTAAGGGCTGTGGCATAGGAAATTATTTTTTCCTATTGCAAATAACCATCTTCTGTATCTTACTCTAGAAGTACACTCTAGGAGTATAAAGGTCTTATAAGAATGACAGAGAAATTAGGTCCTTTATGGCACCAACTGTTACGATATTCACTTACAGTTGTCACTTAAGTTGCAAGCGTTGGCTGCTTGCTGGTGAAAGCAGGAGGTAGCAATAGTGACAAGGCCCTGAATGCAGGTCATTTTATGGCATTTTCTGATATGATGGGGCAAGATTTAATATGGCCCCACATTGGCTAAACTGTAGCGTATTATGGCAGATGAATTGGCTCATGTACACAAACAACTGTTTTAGCCTTCTTTAGTTGAAAACAAGTTAGGGTGGCTATTTTGTTTTTCCAGATGATTTTTCCCATGAATCACAGGTCTTTTATACTCCAAGCAATGTCAGGATCTTGGGAAGATGCTGTATCAAAAGTCTTTGAGAGAAGTAACCAGATATTCATATACAACTAAGGGAGAAATTTTATATTGTTAATAGTAATGCCTCTGTAAATTGTTAATAACTTTTACATAGATTCATAGAATTTAAAGCCAGAAGAGACCATTAACTTCTTTCACAACCATTGAATTTCATTTGCTTTATGTTAGGACATTAAGCATACTTACAGTACAGGAACTTTAAACCACTTTCACTGTTCTTTATATTTCTGATTGTTCAGAGCAACATATGTATAGATAGCCTTCAGATGTTCATTATAATTAACAAATATTAGTATCTGAAAATCAACCATTCCATATGATTTTTCCACATTATTTTGCTGTATCAAGAACACAAGATACAAGGGGAGCCACACTGTCATCCATTCTTATTCATCTGCACACATTGTTGTAAACGAGACAACTGACTTCCAGTAAGCGTATTGGGTTCTTTTAGCCTTTTTCCTGGAAACAGGAATACAGGAATCCATGCTGGATGTATATCTTCCAGACTCCATCCCACTACCTTGCTTAGGTTTGAAATGGCTGGATAGGATTTCCAATGGGAACTCCAACATGGAGTTCACCTTTCATGGCTGGAGTCTTTTTCCTCAGTGAGATTTTAGAAATTGTCCAAGAAAGGGAAGAAACTCATTGGAATAATAGGAGGAAATTGCTACATTCAGTTTGCAGGGGCGACTGTTTCCGGCAGCAGTCTGGGTGGATCTATTCAGCACAGGGCTGTTTAATGAAAGACATTGTTACCTTTCTTTTTTTAGCCTTCATTGCTGGGAAAACTGGAAGGTATTTACTAAATTGAGCAGAGCTCAGGTGGTGAGGTGCTGCCACTTACAACTGAATTCTCTTTTTCTAACACATTTAATGTGCAAGATATTGCCAAGAATTTAGCAGGTAATTGCTCGCTGTATGCAGGGGTCTGACTTGCAGAACTGCAGAGCACTCACAAGAGCCATGGAAGTCAATGGAACCCGTGTCTGGACAATGTAAAGTGCCTGCTAGTGCCAAGGAGTCTGGGAAAAAAAGAATCCTAGGAGCCTCTATTTAGGTACCCAGAAGAGGTGGCTCCTTTGGCGATTAATCTGTTTGTACTTCAATTCCAATCTCTTATAGTAGTCCCTCGTTTCATAGCCTTGTTATAAATGCATTTTGTGAAGTTCTCAAGTATTATAATAAGAAGGAAAACAGAGAGACCTGCAAGCAACTTAGCACTTCTGTCTTCAAAGTTGTGAGTGAATTATGCAAAAGGCACATGCAGAACTCTGGGGAGGGGACATGCTGATGACTATCAGCCCAGTCTGTAAGTCCTCACCATACCCCAGGGCTCACATGCAAGTGAGCCCAAGGAAGATTTTATGAGTGAGGGCAGTTCCAGTGTTCTTCATCTTAAATAATTGAATCTGAGACTTAATTGTGTATTTTTAGTTCTACATGTGTGCACCACACATGCAAAATACTGCCATCCCTAATAGCTTCACTTTTCAGGATACATATAGGCCTAACCCTAATTGGAGGTTCCTAAATTTTCCCTCATATTCCTAGGCTTCTCCTTCACCAGAAAACTGCATGTGGTTTTTCTACATCATGTCATCTTTTATGTCTAAATCAGAGAAATAAGTATTTATTTGTCCACAAACACTCCCTGCATCTCTCCAAAATCACAAGGAAAATCAAGAGCTTTGCATTCTCTGTCTTTACATGCTTTGGTTCTCCGTTCTGCAGGTTGTCATTTACTGACCCAGTTGACAATTATGTAACTTCTGCTTGGTTTTTACCTCCCTGCTCCCTGCCCTATCCTTCTTTCTGAGGATGCCCTGTCTGGTATTTCAATGAAAGGATTTCTCTGCTAATATTAACATTCACAAAAATTGCATCATCCTATGCACAAAATTATACATTCTTTTCTTAACAAAGCATGAATCACCTTCTCATCTTTTCTTGTAAGTGTATTTAAATTTGCAGTATTTCTCACTTCAGGTCTATAAAATACCACAGAGCTTTCTCTTCTACGAGTAAACAAAACCTCATAAATTTTTAATGGCTATCATTCAATATATTCCTTACTTCAAAGGCACTTCTGCAATCTTACTGTAATTTCCCTTCTTGAAGATTTATCCATCAAAATTGTCATTACATATAATCATCGGTGGAAAAGTAAAAGGTTGACTAGGTACAGTTTATGCTTACAATAACTGTAGGGACATGTCTGAAAGGATCACACTTATGGATTTAAGCCTCAAGGGTATAAGTTCCCATTCAATGCCCATCCATATAACAAAGGAATTTTGCAGTATACTGCTCTACAGTCTGAGTCTGTAGGACATTTCTCATTCATCACACGGAAAATGGATTAATTTGTAACGAAGCCAACAAATCCCTAGCTGGTGTGTGCTCCTTATTTGATGTTCAGTGCTTCTTTTTGTTCCTCTTCTTTAGTTCACAGAGACCAAATATGGTATCCTTGGGTGAAACAGACCGGGGAACTGCTGGGTTCTTCAGGATTTGCAACTTCCAGATGTTTTTACACAACTGTTCGTAATTGAGATGTTGGGGATATGGCTTTCATTTTCGTTTTCTACAGTATGCTCTTTTGCTCCTTTGCCTCCCCCCGTCCCCCTCCCTTCCTTTGTGTGGTATTTGAGATGGTTTAAGGTAAGGGCATATATTGTCTATCCATTTTTATTGTGGCTCTGGATCCAATCAGTGCTGCTAGTGGTTGAGTGAACTTCTCTATCTAGTAGCTTTTTACAAGCTTCTTTACGCTGAGTAGTTGTGTCTTTCTTTGGCAAAAATGTTTGGCACTGCTGGATTGAATGAAACAAATTTTCAAATTAATTTCTGAACTCTGCTAATGAAAAGGAGTAATGTAGAAAATAAATTATTACTTTGAAAAGACCTCTATATTATGTCTCATAAAAGAGCCTTTAGATGTTCTTTAGTATGAACTGTATTTATTTTTATTACTCTTCCTAATATCTAACAATGAAACCTTCTACTTCATCTTCAAAGTGGTTTGAAAACATTTGTTATCTGAACATCTGCAGGGTTGGATGTCCTTCTACCATTCAAAGTGTCTCCCACTACTACACCGAGGTAATCTGATGTCTTAAATGATTCCAGCATGACTTTACTGCATGCTAGACTCTAGGAGGGATGATTTCGCTTTAATTTAAACTCATCTCTTTATTGCCCAAAGGTTTGCAGCACATTTTAGACATTCTTGGCTGTAGATTCAAACATGCTCTAGCAAAATAGTACATTTCTGTATGATACAAAAATGGAATTTGATTATTTTCCAACTGGAGTTTTTTAATACATGCTACCTGGTAGCACTAATCTCAGAATCATGTAAAAGTCTAGTGCAACACAAATGTATATTAAGGTCTTCCATTCCAGTTGGACTTATTTACCATATTCTTCCTCCATCTTTGACAAGTTTGCATTTTTCCTGGTGGGTTAATTGTTCCATCACAATCTAGTTACAAGGATTTAATGCCTCCCTCTATTGTGTGAAGTGGTCATGTTCATGGTCTTCTACAGGAGTCAGACCTTGCCTGTATGGGTGTTGAAGGGGAGTTTCAAGCAAGGTAAGTGAGCAAAACTGATTGACTCAGTTATAAAATGTTCCCTCCCCAGACACAGGCTGTGGTGCCTGAGGCTGCAGTGGAAGCCTTTAGTATCTAACAGGTCTACTCCCTGCCACCATTTGTGATTGCTCTGTGTCAGAGATTATCACCTCCCAGCTACAGAGTCAGAGTGAAAACAGAGTGCTCCCTGGTTCCCTGCCAGCAAGGCTGGCTATATTAACCTAGCAGTCAATTGGGGTGATATACTGTGGATGCAGCTAAGGCAGCAAAGCAGCTCAAGAAGTCGGTAGTCTCCTCCACAGCATCTCCCATAGATCCCTGTGCAGCAGTGGAGCTCAGGAGTTACTTTCTGTATCAGTGAGGTCACACTGCTGAAAAGAGGATTAATAAACAGGTAGTCATTGAACAGTTTTGCTGTGGGACTTAACATTCATTGGGATCTCACATTACTCTTACATGGGGTATAAGTCTAGGTTTGATGAAAGAAAAAAACCCCAACCAAAACCCAAATTTGCACAGACTTTCAACAGAAGAGGGTAATAATTCAGCAGAATCAAATTTGGAGCTGAACTTTCATCTCCTGCTCCTGAAGAGTCATTCAGGACTTTGTCCTCTTTGGACCTATTTAAGTTTTATTTTTTCACTTGGATCCCTTGGTATTTGAGATAGGGAAATGGCAGATGAATGTGTTTTATGGGAAGGTTTAAAGGAGAGAGTTCATGCACAGTATGTTATCAATCATGCCTTGTAAATATGATTACGGCATTTACACAGCGTCACATCAAAAGCCAAATGTTATGTGACATCTCCACCATCATAAACTTTAAGGAAGCTTTTTAAAAGTATAGTGATCCATCTCTGAAACTGGATGCCTGCTGTCAGCATTGGAAGCAGCAGTGCTCTGATCTGAAAGAGCTGGTTGCAGAGGGTGCAAATGCCAAGCTCTCAGTGGTGTGGCTACTTAGGGAAGAACCAGAGATTCACTGTCACCTGCTCTAGTTGCCGTGAGGAAGTTTGGCGTCTGTCCAGCTGTGCCTGTGATGAAAACATTATAGGTGTCTGCTACAGCATCTGGAGAGTTGTCTGTCTTTAACCTTTGCCTCCCACTGTCCTAGTAGGATTAACTTTGGTTAATCTCATGGATGTTTTATCAATAGAATTTCGGCGCTTTTTTTTTTGCTAGAATTTTACCATTACTTTTTGGATATTTCTATCAGGACTCACAAAAGTAGCTTTTTCACATTACGGCTGAGGACATTTACAGCTGGACTTGACGACCTTAAAGGCCATTTCCAACCTATGTGATTCTGTGTGTGTAAGAATCCGTGGGTCTAAATTTTCACTTGTTATTGAGATGAATCCAGGTGTGACCTATTTCTGGCTTACATTTTTACCTGCTGTCTCCATCATCCAGTGTGTACCTCTGGCCAGTAGGTTTTTCGCAAGAAAAAGAACATGACTTTGAGGAGCACAGTGACTGAGCATGATTTATTCTTCACTCATTAGCTACTCGTCAACTCCCCTGTCAAGGATTCTGGGTAATGTAGTCCGCAGGGCCTCTCCCTGGAATAAACAGTACCAGATGGTTAATGTTAGTGCTGTGAGAGATCATGCTATAAAGAGCCCTAGGCACAGGAACCTAAGACAATACAACTGTGCTCCAAAGTGTGGGCTGTGTGTCTGTGCCATCTGCCGAGGCTGTTTCTCAAAAAGAGAGCCTATGAGACTCTACACAGCAGGACTTGTGGGCATGGGGAGGTGGAACGGGGACATGCGCTGGAAAAGAAGCTTAGCCTCTGGGTGCTGGGATCTGGGATGTGGGAACAATGGGAACAAAAATGGTTGGGAATTGGGATTTCTATTCTAAAGGAAATTCCAATGGTTTGAAACAAAGCTTATTCCAAAACAGAACAAAATGCCAACATGCTCTCATCAAACAAGAGTCTGACAGAGTTTGATTATTCTGGTAGTATTAAAAAGAATTTTGTTTCAATATTAGTGTTCTAGTTCTACAGAACTTTGAAAATTAAATTAGCCCATGTGATAGTGTAAATAATGTGTAACTATTTAACATTGTGTATATATGGATTGCAGTGTTATATAAACATGATATGTGTTACAGTCTGAGAAACTAAAGCTTAATCAAAATTGAGAAATGTCAATTACTTATTCCAGCCACATCCTGACAAATTCGTGGAAGCCAACCCATTCCCACAAAGCTTTCTGATACTGACAAACTGGATGTTTTTAACTAGTCTAAGTGGGGGTGCCAGCAGCTAACATGTAACAGTTGGGGCCTAACGAAAGCAGTTCATTCGCTACCATCTGTAAGGAGGTCAAGAGCCCCATCCAGCACTGTTGTGCTACGCCACATATTCAGGTTTGTGCACCAGGGTTTAGCATGTTAGTAGTTTTCATATGAGTTTCCTTCTTCTCTTTAGTTTGGGAAGTCAAAGTGCTGAGTACTATGCAGTTTCCACTGCACTGCTGCCTGATCAGACATCTGCTTCATCACCCCATCTCAGCAGAGTGCAGTGGCTTTTTCTGCTCTGCTTGATCTTACATACAACCAGTATTAGACTTGTGGTAGGTAACACCAACACTGGCACAGGAAAAGCTAATATATCGTAACTTTTAATTTTTTAAAGATCTCTGGAATAGCAATTTAGTTGTCCCTGATACATTTTTAACTTTTGATGTACAATCCAAGATGAGAGCTTCCTGTAAGGCATAGCTCTCCCTTGATTTGTTCAGGGGCACCTCGGCACATCTCTTTGGAAACCAGCAGCTGGATCCAGCAACTAGGAAAACGAAGACCATAGTTTTGTGCAAAGACGTATTTGTGGGGCCATGATGCTTTGGCCCCAGGACTTCTAGCAAACTGGCTAGTTTGCATTCTCAGCAGGCAGTAATGAGAGATCAACGTGTCCTTCTAAATCTTTGGTTAGAGCTAAACAGGAAGGATAGAGACCCAGATAAACCATTAAAACAGCTTTACATATAGTCTCTGTATCTAAACAAGGTAGTAACTCAGGATCACAACAGTGATTTCACCAACCTGGTGTAAATACAGTCTGTCCCTTCAGGAAAGAGAAGGTACCCTGGATCTGCAACTGGAGCTCATGTTTGTGCTGGTAATTGCATACTTAATGTCATTTTTATATATGCTATAAATGGCTGTGGTTTCCCAGTGGAAGTCACAAGGTATCACTGAAATCTGTACATCTCAGAAAACAGTCCAGCATGTCTTTATTGGTAGAAATAAACTGTTTGCATTCATAGCTATCCATGAATATGAATAGAGCCCTTCATGCAGATTTCAGACTAGGACATTTAATCAAGTCAGCAGTAACAATGGCTATCTCTTGCTTTCAGGAGGGGTTAGTGTCCCTGTACTACAAGCACGCACAATCCACCTTACATACTGAGAGCAGTGTACAGCTGTCCTTCTGCGAAGAAGCAAGAAAAGTAGTGTTGGGAGGGCTTTAACCTCATTGACAGCCTATGAAATGCAGTAAGACAGCAGAGGTGAGCAATTTCTCTGCTGCCAAACCGTGATTGCCAGAGCTTCTTAGACGATGTCTTATCACGTGTTCTGCTCCATGTCTGTCCAGCTTGTCTCCGAGACACATCAGACCACCAGTGCTCAGCCTGATCTGCACACCTCTGGCAATTTGATATTCCTTTCAGCACTAACTACTCTACTTACTGCCAAAGACCAACAAAATGAGGCTGGTTTTATCTAAAGCTGAGGTGGGTATGATGGGGCAAGAAACCCCTTTCAGAAGGTTTAGCAACTTCAGCTGCTGGTAGATAAGCAGGCTATTTTGTAGCTTGAGAATTCATCTAGATTTGTCCCTGCTTCATGGTAGTCAGGAAACAATGGCTGAGGTAAAGTATCATTTCTGTTCCATATATTGAAGTATTTTTCTGTTTACCCCTCTTTCACTTTTCTCCTACACCATGGGAGAAATTCAGTTGCTTAAACATAGATGTCTAGCGTCATTTTAGGTGCTGTGGGGTATCACCCCTGACTGCCAGCTGTTGTCCCAGATGTCTACAGGGCTCCCACAAGTCCTTTACAAGGGTTTCAGGTGTCTGAGGGTGTCTCAAATCACAGTAGGCTCCTGCATCGAAGCAACTGCAGTTGGCTTTATTGCTGCAGTTGGACTGTCTCCCATGAGGTGCCTTAGCTATAATGCCACTGCTACGGTGTAGAGGAATAGCTCTGGCTTTTTACCAGTCACAAGCATTTATTCAGAAGAGCAAATTCATGTATTATTGCAGAGGGATGAAACGACCAACAAAGAAAAGTTGGATAATTTTCCATGCTTTTAGCTCATAATTGGGGTAGTGACTACATCAAAGCATGGCACATGGACCTGGTTCAGCCTCAAGTTCCAAGTATTTATTGCCTGGCTTCCTGAGGTCCAGATCACTTAATTCCACCACAAACTCCATCCACTACCTCACTCAAACACACTCAACCTACCTCCGTGGTAGACAAGGGGCCTGTGGAAATGGCAACCCTCTGTAAATCCTGTGAGGTCTACCAGCAACCCTTTGCTAGGTCCCACTCCACAGTACAGCCATACTGCCTGGTGATATCCGCCCTACTTCTACCAGCCAGAAATTGCAAGGAGGTTAGCTTTGGGTGGCTGCCACCAGCTACGTTCCCACATAGCCAGCTTTGCGCAGACGCTGCTGACTCTGCCCATCCTTGCTGTGAAGTCAGCTCCGCACCGCAGTTGTGGCTCCTCAATGTGCTTGGCACAGGCTCTCTGTGTTGGGAACACAGAGCAAAACAAAGCCCTCTGCCACCTCCGGCCAAGCTTTTTAACTTTGTTCCTAAGCCAAAAGCTGTCACTTGTAAATTCAGTGTCCTTCTGTAAGTATACTTAGAATAATAATTTGCTAACAATCAAAACATAAACAAGTTCCAACCAAACCTTCAAAACTCAGCAAGTGAACTTATCAATAAGTAAATTAAGACCTCCAGAGCTGTATTTTGTCCTTCGCTGGGGAACAGAGATGAGTGTAAAATTAAAACTCTCTCCTGCACCTAAAGGAGAACTTTACCTCATGTCCTCTGTCTCTCCTTTAAACTCATCACTTCAGACAATGTTTATTCTTTTCTCGTCATTCCTGTCTTGAACTATTGTCTTCTGCCATGCCTTCTGTTTGTCATGCCTGATTTAAATTTAAATCATTTGGGATAGGGGAAATATCTGTATTTGCAAAATGTCCAGTAGATTTATGGTGCTGTATAATTTATGATTGTAAGTGCAGGACATATTTCAATTTGACATTCCAACTTATATTTTCAAAGCCATAAATAAAGTATTTATGAGCAAGATCTTGAACATTTTATTTTTAACATGTTATACTTCAATGTTTATTTCAAAGATGGATAAATATTGAAATAATGTGGGCAGAACATATTCCTCACTTTCTCCTTCTTCAGGCAATATTGAGGGGCCAATGCCCTCTTTACTGCCAGAAAAGGGATATTTTGCCGTGCTTATGAGGATCCAGCATACTTTGCGTCACCAGGGAAGAGTGAGCAATGATGGCTTCAGCTAAAAATGGCTTCAGAAAGGACAAACAATGACTCCCTTTCAAAAGCACTTGTGAACTAAGCTGATATACAGAAATGTTATTTTGATATAGCACAGACTGAGTATGAATGTTCATGTCTTAAGAAAATATTTGAGTGCAGCTGTTGCTCTCTTGTCCCATATGGCTATGCTTTTAAGCATGGCTTGACCTTGAAGAATTTTCCATTTACAAAACAAATTTCTTTAACAAAATCCTTTTTCTAAAAATACTATTCACATGTGAGTGTCTGCTTCTCATATTTTTCAGATTAGTTAATCTCTTGACACATAGTTACGTTGTCCCCTTGCTCTGCTTTATATGCATTTTATACCTGTGGCTCTGAAATCTTCCTAACTGGTTCAAGAGTGTGGAAAAGTTAGGCTGCCTTGCTTTTGCTCCAAAGGATCTTTGCTTACGTAGTATGACAGAGTGTAAAGTCTCACAAACCAGGTGTGCCACCTCTTCGTTACAGACTCAAACCAATCCTCCTATGTTAGTGTGCTCACTGGCAGAGTTTCCTGCTGTATTTGTGAGACTGGCCTAGACTCAACCCTCAGCATGGTCAGATGCTGTGTTAATACATTGCTTACATCCTAATAAAAAAGGAACATCCCTTTAAACATGGGATTGTGTTCATGCAACTTATTCTGGGCCGCCTGGAAATGTAGCTGAGATTGTACGTTAGGAGCTGGACTCATATCTGTACTGACAGTGAAGTGTAGCGGTAGACAGGTCATTTTATTTTAAAGGTAATGTTCTGCATGGGATGTTAAACAGACGCCCTTTCCAGTAGCCAAGCAGATGGAAGCAAAAATTGCACTGAGCATCCCCAGGAAGGTAGGTAGACTTTAGATCTCACTGGCAAGGCAATAGCCTAGAGTGCTTGCTGTTCATCAAATGGCCTTTAGGAATGCCTTGTTTGAGAACCACGTTATTTTAATGAAAGTAATGAAAATAAAAGCAGTTTCTCTTCCCATATATAATCCATTACTGCTGAGCAAAAAAGACACATACTGTTTCTGTGTCTACTTCCATGGTGGATCTTTATAAGGGAGATGAGAACAGAGCCCTTTATCTTACTGGGGGATGCTGAAAAGGCTATGATATATGACTGATAAACAAAAATGATATTTGAATTGGTCAATTTCTGCTGTGCAAGCAGTGCATCCATTGTGACATTAGATACTAGATCTTGTTTTCCCTTGAGCCTCCCATATAAATAGTCTGTGACAGTTTCATAAACCTGATTTAATACATCTGTAGCCCTCCGCTATTTACTTCTCCTAACCTTTGCATTCCCTGCAGGATGCTGAATGGGGTGGCACAGGATGTCCCATGGTAAGGTCTCCATTACAGACTTGCAATATGAAATGGCTTATGGTCAGGCAGCTACTGGAATTTATTCTATTTCCTTTTATTTTTTTTTTTCTTTCTTGTTTTTCTTCTCCTTTTGCAAGTGTTCCCTGCATTGGTTAACACTGCAATCTGAATCGCATGTATATCAGTATACCACTTTTTCACAAGTGTTTGATACCTGTAGCTTCTACTGCTTTCATGACAGAGCTAGAAGGTCAGCATTCAGGGCTCTAGTGGTACGTGCCCAGTCTCAAAGCCACCTTAAGAAGATGTGAAGAAGAGGTCCGGATTCTTAATATTAGCAGAAAAGACACTGAGAATAGTGTTGGTATAGTGAGTAGTGAGGGAACACTTATTACTAGTATTGCTGAGGACTACACAACAGAAGTTTAGAGAAGAAATTACGCTTTTTGACAGTTCCAAAAGATAAATTATAATGGGTCAAGCTTCAAAAATTTGTGAAACTGCCTTAAATCAACAGTTAAAAATATATAATAGTGAAAGTCACATTCTTTTTTTTCTTTCTTCGAGGCTTGTGACTGCATTGCAGTTTTCAAACTTTAGTTAGGGTATCTAGACACTAGTCACAAAAAACCTTGATTCAGCAATTTAGGTGCTTGAGGCTTTAAGAGGATCCAACTAGCCTGAGGATCTGGATAAAATCATACATAAGCAACTTTGAAAAGATAAAAGCAGGCTTTAAAATACCTGAAAATGCATCAGTGGCCCAACTGATTAGATAACAATTCTACAACCTCTGCATAATTATTTAAAAAAAAGGACAAAGTATCTGTTCTTTCCAGTCTTTATGTGTGATCCATAACCTGTTGAAATCATCTGCAGAACAAGAGAATGATTTCCGTCAGCCTTGGAGCAGGCTTTGAACTGAGTTTTCAGTCAGGGTGGTGGGGAGGCTGGAGCCACAGCCAGGGAAGCTGGAGAACATGAAGAAATATAGGGCTTTTAAAGTAATTTTTGTGTATGTTTGTCCTTCTTATTCACCATGTGATTGACAGACAGATGGTGTTCAGCTACAGAATTGAGGTCTTGTTCCAAGTTTGGGACTATTCAGAACTGCACTTTCACTGTCTGATTCAGAGAGAGAGAAAATGTTCAAAGGATTTAGTATTAGCTTGCCTTTGAACACTAAGTGCAAAATAAGGGCATGTAATGTACATTCTCCAGCTGAAGAATTACATCCTGTAAGACTGAAAATTTATATGGCCAAGGTTTAAAATGTGACACTGAAGAATCAGAAACTCTATATGACTGAAAAAAAAAAAAAGAGAAAGTCAACATGATTTTGCACCTCCAGTATTTGCTTCTATATGATGAAGGCCCAGTGGTAGGATTTCATCCTAGAAATTCCACTCTGGCTGGTTAACAGGGGGCTTTCATGCATACTTTAAACTCCCAAGCAGTTCCTTTAGCTTCCTTGGGACTAAGCAGGTGCTAAAATGTCTTTATATGTGTAAGGACTTTCCTGATTTTACACCCAGCCATGCCACCCCTTGCTGCTGACACGTGGACTAGGGCACTACTGACGTGTCTGAACACTGCTCACTGTGCAGGTGTCAAATTTCTGCTTCACACCTCTCTACAATTTTTTTTGCTTGACTGCTTGACAGGCCAAGTAGCAAGTAAATTGTCCAGGTTGTTGCAGACAGGGCTACCCAAGCATATTGATGTCTTGTCTCAGGGGGCAGTTTCCTTCCCAGTGGCTGCTGTGGCAAGGCAGCTCATGAAACTAATGAAGCTCATGAAGGAGCTCAGTTCCTTGTCTTGGAATTCTAAATTTCTGAAATTCAAAACACAGGAAGCCTGTGATAAAATCCTGTGGATGTTATCAATATTTCCATAAGAGCTAGGACAACTTAATTGTGGTCTACTGACCACCAGAGGGTTCTTTATCTTTCCAGATACAGTGGTCTTAGAGTGTATTTTTTAGTACAGCTTCCTGTTAATCCTGATTTTGATCAACATTGGGAACAGTGATTACATACATCTTCAAATTCATGTAAAAGTAGTAAGAATTGTTTTTGTAGAAATCCTGGCTGTCATTGTTCCTCTCCTCTTTTTTTCCTGCTTTCTTCTCTGGCCCTTTGATTGTTCAGCTACAATAGCTGTATGTAATGTGTATTTAGGTGTCTAGGAAAAGAGCACTTTGTACCCTCCGGAGTGATATATGCGTTTCTAAAGAAGCAGTATTTAATCTTTTCATACATGTTGATGCACAGACTTTTCTTCATTCTGAATTTGTGGGTCTTTATAATCTCTGTAAGAATTAGATCTATGAAAATAACTGAGGTACTTTTCTCTGTTGCTGTTTGATCAGATTCCAACCAAATTTAATTCTGAATGTATGTGAACCTTTGGTGTTTGCTGTCTGCAAATATTGAACGTTCAAGCTTAAGAAGAAAACTTTTTACCCCTCATGAAAGGAAGGGAAAGAATTTTAGATGAACGCTTGAATGCTTATGGAGTAAAAAGTTTTTTATGCTCTTGGCTGTGGTGTGTGCAACTCAGAACTCTCACCACCACTAGAAGAATTGCATCTTGGTTTTAAATAAGGAGGTTTGGGTAAGCCCCTGTGTGAAAAGACTGTATGGAAGAGTTGCAATGGAGTCCCCATAAAGCCAGGCAGTCACTTTCCAAACTGCACAGACATTTAACCAGGATGGCGTATATCACCTCATATGGGGCAAGAAGCTTGTACAATAAAACCCCTGCTCCTTCAGTGCACCAAGAGCATCTGAGCTTGCTTCAAAGTTACAGAAGTAAAGGTTATTAAGTGCCTTGATATTCTGCATAGAGAGGTGTGTGAATGAATGTCCTATGTTACCATTACTTTGCTTTCCACAAGTGCCAGTACAGTAGCACCAGTATTGGGTGCCCACAGACAGTAAATGCTCTCTACAAAGGTTTTACTGGTGCAATCAAGAAACAGGCAAAGTCATCAGTAATTTCTCCAACCCCAGTTCCCACTGCGTCTCTGTGATTCCTTACAGGCCTTCCAGGTATAACAGCCACCATAAAAAATTAGGCCTCTTAAGTGACAGGAAAGATCACAGGCTTGGATTCTTTCTTGAGCTTGCCCAACAACAGCCATCATCTGGCTAAGCATCATCATGCAGTAAGTAACTCAGATCAAAAAGCAAACAGTATTTACTATCCTCTCACATCAAGGCAGACTAAAAAAGAGCTATTTATGTACCACTAAAGCTAAAGCAATACAAAGATAATTTAATCTAACATCAGAAAGGAATCTGTCAGAAATTCCACTCTCAGGAAAGGCTATTATCGTTATTCCTAGTTCAAAGTCCAGGAACACTAATGTATTTCAGCAGCTAATAAAATTACTCTCTGGGATTTTTTAAATTTGCAATCCACTGTGCTTAGACGTTCCAGGGATAAAAAGGAAAAATACATCTATGCTTTGAAGAAATGCTGTCTAATATGGAGTCATTCCATCTGAAAATATATCAACTGTAATATTATAAATACCTAGCTGTGACACAGTAGACATTGAGGCAGTTCACAAAGAAGTCATTGTACAGGTAGAGAAATAGCAGCATGGTCTAGGGACGAGGCTTGCGAAGGTACCTGGAGTGGTGCTGGTTTCAGAAGTGAACAGTGAGGAAGTGACCCCAGCAATACACGCACTTACCAGGTCAGTTTATAAGCAAGTCTCCTTCCTTGGACAAGTAGACAAAAGAAAGACAAGCACACAGCAACACCTGGGCCTCTAATCAGGCTTTCTAAGCCTAACAGTCCTAGGCTAATGAAAAATATAAGATTAAAATCTGAGCCTCCTGAGCCTGTCACATCCATCAGCATATAATCCCCACCCCTGTTCTCAGTAAATCCACTGATAATATAGGGAAAGAGAGCACACATTTTTCACTTTGCAAGGAAAATGTGATTGAACTTTTGAGATACATTGTGACCTTTTAGCCTGAAACTCTTGCTAAAACAGTGGAAGAATTTTGGCAGGCTAGGGAGAGAAGAGGAAGAGGTGTACCGAAACAGAGGAAGGCAGGACACCAAGGTAGCATTCCCGCACTTAAGATCTTCTGAAAATGTCAGCAACTCTGGGGTGTGCCTGCCTACTCTTCTTCAGGCTGCCTGAAGTAGGGAGGTGACAATTTGTGTGATGCTGCTTGGATCAGCGGAAGGCAGGAAGACTTTAGTGTTCCTTTATTTCTTGTTTCTTTTTGCGCACCTCATTTGAGGTTTCCTGCCTTGGGCACCTCGGTAGCTCCAGCCCTACGCCAGCAGGAGTGTGGGAGTAGTAGGGAGGTCTCAGTTTCTTTTTAACTACTGTCTTCTCAGTAAGATGGCCTCCTTTTTATACTTAACCCCTGCTTGCCCCTGCAATATACAATTCTCTCACCCCTACATCTGTCCATTTTGGGGCAATGTAGTATTGCCAGAGATAGGGACACACCTCACAGAAACTCTATTTCACCCTCACACTTAGCTGTTGCTGCTGCAGCTGTTGTTGCCTCCCCCTTCTGCTGTACCGAATAACAAATAATATGCACCAGGGAGTGGAAAGGGCCTTTTTACAGCTACATATTTTGGTCACGCTGTAATGAGATGAACAGGAGAAATGTCTGACTACTGACCACCCCAGGTGCTAGGCAGGAGGGTGGCTGCTGTTGTTTCTCTTGGTGTTGCTACAGCTGTTGTTCCCCAACAGGGATATGCTGCCAATATTTTAACTCCATCAGTTACAGAAGTCTCACTTCCTCTGCAAAATATACATATGATTATATACACACATAAATATACAGTTCCCATCGTTCACCATTCCTCCTGCCCCTCCTCAAATCCAGTGACACTTCCCCCACTCCCTTCTTCTTTAGCTGGCTGAAGCTTATTTTGTTGGTCCCCAACTTAGCAATAGCATTTGTGGAGAGCAGGTTTCTGGCTGGCCTGGGGGATAACTTCCCCTTGGAGAAGCTGCTGTGTTCATGGCAGATAAATTGGCCCTACTACCAGCTTGCTCAGGGCACTGGGAGCCAGTCTTCCCTCCCTCCTGCTCCCCAGGCTTGGGTGCCCACTCAGCTGCAAAGGGAGATGAAAACAGCTAAGGAGAAGGTGGATGCTGAGCCGTACAGCTTGCAGATTTACGTCTAGTTAGGTTGTGAAATATAACTGTGTGCAATGAACACTGACTAAAGAAACATTAAGATTCAGAAATTAGCATGGAAAGGCAGTGTGAATATAATGTAACTGAAGAATGAATCGAGGTGGAAGTATTATTTGCACCGCGCACACATATGGCCTCAAAAGGAAACGACATTACCAAAGTTTCCTTCACACCCCAACTATTTCTCTTTGCTTAATTACATTGTACTTTACTCTTCTTTGCACAATACTTCAGTATGGAGTCTCTATACAGATCATTATCAGAGCGAGAATAACAGTACTTTGGTAGTTACTAAAAGATTGGTTGCAGTAGTGCTTCTTTTGCTGTCCTTTTTTTTTAAAGCTTGTAAAGCTTGGCTTCCTAATGTGCTTTTATTTCTTTTCATATGAGTAGCAACACATATGTACGCTGCAACCAGCCTGGTAAGGGTCTTCATTTGCTAAGTAACTGAACGTAAAATCATTTTCAAATTGATAGTAATCTTCCTCCCTTTAGCTCGCCTCTGCATGGTCGTTGGAATTTTGCTTTGACTGTGAACCAGGGTTTGATGAAAAAGTCTTCACTTCTCATGTTTGCATCCTGCAAATGTTATGTCTTAAATCTCTCTTTTTTTCCACATGACTTCATGTGCTAGCAATTTGACTTAATGAGTAGCTACAATAAATGTACAGTATGGAAATATTGTTATAAGTCTGCTAGAGCGTTCCCATGCTTAAACAAAGTGTTGTGTTGAAAGAGATGTAAAATATATAATTACACTGAAGCCTTGAACAAAATCCTGCTTCTTAGTTCATTCTTACCCTTTTTTGGACAATGTGAGTGGGCCTTGTTTATGCTTTCTTCTTGAACAGTATTGCTGAGCTTCTAAGCATCAGAGCTTTACTTTCCCTATCATCATCCATGAGTGCCTTCAAGCTATTAAAGTGAATAGATTTCCTTGTGTATTGTTTATTTTATTTGAAGCTCTGCCAGATTCCTTATGTAATGATGTCATTAAAAAAAATCTCACATATGCCTATTGGTAATTTTATCTGGAAATTTAATTTGCTGGAGGCAACAAACAAGCAGAGCCTAGAATTAAATGCAATGAGATTTCCTTTCTGGTGTATTTACAAATATGAGACAAGTTAAATGTGCCTTCCCCTCTGCTTCAGTGCCAGCCTGCTCCCAGTCTGGTTTTGCTTGCCTACAAGAGTACAAGTCACGGCTGCCAGTGTAGATTGCAATTTATTTTTTTTTTTTTAGTTCCTTTGTAACCCAGATCTTTCAAAAGGTAAGGAAATAGTTTAGCACTAACTTATAACCTGAACAGCTCCAGTCTGTCCTGTCCTCTGCGTCCAGGCTTCGGAGAAGTGCATGTGCCTGGTGCATTTTAGAGGGCACCTGGATGCCATTTGCAGGTCTCTACCTGAGTAACTGATGAGCTGCCGTGCTCACATTTTGCATTTTCTACTGACCTGCCAGTACTAGCAAGGATTTCTCACCTGAGCACAAGCTCCGTCTGTGAGCTGTGTTTTCTCTTCTGCATCCCACCCGTCTTTCTTGCTGAGACACAATGTGAGCACTAAAAATCTCTAGCTATAGTGTGTCATGGGAGACAAAACGTGGCTAGGGAGTCCTGCCCCACTGGCCGTGAGACAGCCCCATTTCAGCCCTCATGCTACCAACACTGTTTCCAAAATAGGAATGCTTCCTGTTGACTGAGTCAGTCAGAGATTTTTATTAGTTCTAATGGGAAATCAACATTTTCTGCTGGAAGGAGACATTTGTTGGTTGAAACTTCATTTTTCCTCCAAGAGAGCTTTGAGTAGAAGTACCCTGAGCTACCACCACTCTGCTCTCTGACCCAGTTAGTTTTAGACACTGCTCTTGGGGTTTGTTCTAAACCACCGCCTTTTCCTCTGGGCTAGGGAGCTCATATATTTTTATCATGTTAGCATCTTAATGTGCTTCAGGAAAATGTCTCCTTTCAGCACTAATATTGTAGGGAGGCCTGGGCAGACTACAAAAGACAAGGCGGGACATTTTGTAGCAGTGCTCAAATACACTTAGCTAAACTGTCCTTGATCTTGACATCCTAGTTCGTCCTTGTAAAATTGATATAACAGTTTTTCTCATGAAATGCCTGTTTCCTGTTCTGCCAGAGGATGAGAAAGGGCTGAAAATCCTGCAAGAAAGGTTGGCAAGCCCCAGCCTGATGCTGGTCCAACCCGCCATGAGGAATGGTGTGCAGCATCATGCTAGGTCCTGGTTCATGGATACCTTTTTCCTGAGCAGACATACGTTAGTCCGAGGTCTCCTGCTCTGCTTTACACTACTGAGCATCAAGGACTCTCTCACCTGACCAGCTCCTAGAATATTTTTAAAAACTTATTCAAAACTTTATTTTAACCAGTTTGTAGCACCAGCACAATAATAGCACTGTCACACTGTTTTACAAGGCCGTAATTTGGTTCCTTCCCTGGCATAAACCAGCAGAACTTTAGTCTGGTAGTTTCTCCACTTGGTGACTGGCTTACTGCCTTGTAAAACAGCATGACGGGACTATTACTACTGGAGGAAGGGACAAGCATCAGGAGATCCGATTGGTCGACACCTCTTTTTCATTTGGCATAATATTTTTCTTCTTGGAAGTAGCGTATAAAACAAAATGTTTGCAACTGTAACACCTCATAATTTACTTTTTCCCTGCAATGTGAAATCAATTTTAATATAGTTTGCTTAATTTATAACCAACCTACCGATACTATTATTCGTTGTTTATACAGCACCATAACCAAGGAGGATGCGGCCTCCATGGGAAGCGGGGAGGATGAGGTGGCCACGCCACCCCACCTCACCAAGCGGTGGCTGGCGGTAGGGCTGCAGCCCCCTCGCTGCTTCCTGTGAGGCCACACCGGTTGGAAAGGCATGGGACATTTCATAACACTGGCAGTGTTTTCCTAAGTATCCTCATGGCTCCTTCTGAAAAATTTGTTCACTTAGACTTGCAAGGCTTCTAGGTGGTAGGGAGATACTCACTATCCCTGTTTGACATATGAGCATTTCAGGCAGAGAGGGGCAAAGCTGCACACCAGCTGGCACTTGGCCACCAGCACCAGTACAGACCCTGTGGCCCAGCTCTTTGCCACCCAGCTTTGGGATCAAACCTGTGTTGTCCCTGTCCCAGTGCAGCTGGGTTCCCCCAGTGTGATGGCCCACGTGCCAGAGGGAACCCAGGGTGCTGCAAGGCGCTCAGAGCATTAAACCAGTTGGGCTGTGACAGCCGAGGCACAGAAAGGAGCTCTGTGCTACCATTGCAGCACAAGGACTTTCACAATGTCTTTACTTTCTCTAAAACTAGGTGTATTTTGTGATTAAATGCCTCTTTTTTTAAAAAAAAAAAATATATATATATATGCTTTTAGGATCTCAGAGCCAGCACTTCTGTGTGTGTAAAATTTCTCATTGTTCTTTTCTGCTTTGGCACCCTTTAACACATTGGGCTTGGAGCTGTGAACTGTCAACATGAAGCTGAATTACCTGTAGGAAAAAGGAGTGTCCTCTGAAATAATGCCACCTAGGCTTGTTCCCTGATCCTGATTAGCTTTGGCTTTTAGGGTCATGGTTCCTCATACCATCAGACCCAGCATCTGTAGAGAACATAAGGAGCAGCACTGTTACAGTTTTGACTTACGTGAAAATAGGGAGAAGAGAACAAATTTTGCTCGAACTACCACTGGCCAACTTTTCCTTTTAATTTTTTTTTTCCTAATTGGGTTTGCTTTGAACCAAATTCTGAGAGCTTCTGCCCAGCATGAGGTCAGGATACTGCTGCTACTGCTCAGATAGTGGCAGCTTTTTTCAAGACCTTTCCTGGGGACTTGGCTGGTCTGGAGTTCCCCTGTAGACATGACGGTTTCCCCTCCTTCCTTCCTGCGTCCTCTGAGGCAAGGGACTTTTTGGAGATGGGTCAATATTGCATTGACACCAGGGCTTACTCCAGCTATACCTGGCTAGCACGGGACCCTGATGGACACAGTGAACTGTAGAAAAACAGACAAGTCCACAGACTGCTACAAGGTTTGCTAGGGCTAGGTAAAATAATTCAGCCAATATACTCTTTTTTCATCCTTAACCTGGTCTTGTACAGTTAATAAATGTTGCTAAACATCATACAGCCGGATGAACAGCATTTGATCTTCTAACCACGCAATTGCACATCTCCTTGCAAACTTGCCAAATTTCTTGTTAGCCTCACTTGGCCTCCAACTGCTACCAAATTATTGCTTTCATGTTCTCTTACTTCAGGATGGCATTGAGCTGCCGAAGTGTTGCCTTGAAGCCAGGTTCAGTCACACATATAAAAAATTCTCCTTAGAGTGGGACTGATCTCCTCAGTTCTCTTTTCTGCATTTGCAGCTCAGATGTGAGTTGCTCAAGAGAACAGTAGTACTGAGTGGTGACCACCACTGGGCCAGGCTTCCTCCTGCAAATGCCTGCTGCACCCTGACTCATGGTCCCTTGCCCGATTTCGCAGTGGCAGGATACTGAAGTGTGTGTTTCAGCTCCCCGCTGCCAGGCCTGCTGTGAAGGAGCAGAGTGAGTGGTGCAAACCACCACAATTCACATCCCACCATGTCCCTGTGCACCCAATTAATGAGCTTTTTTCCATGAATGCTAATAGCTGGACTGCAAATGGCAGCAGCTGAGAAGCAGGGTAGATCACCCAGCCTGCCACCTCTGCTACAGGGGTGGTAACCTGCAGTCAGGAGCAGCAGCTGCAGCCAATTCCCACATAAACTTGAGTCCTTCCCTTTAGGAAGCAGCATGCTAACGTATTTCAAGCAGACTGGGACAAGTGTATTAGAAAAAACATGCGTGTACATTCAGTCTTGAAAATACCCTGGTAGCTGTACAACCCTAATTTGGATCCTTTTCAGACCCCGCCCCCAGGTTTCCCTGTTAAACCCAATCCATACAACGTCTCTTCATTGTGAACCTGCTGAAGATGTGTAAGGTGTGATCAATGCCACGGGCCTGAGGACAGCAGGGAAGGGGCTTCGTGCTGTGCCGCCTCTCCCAGCACCAGCACATGGGGAGTCGCCTGCGCAGCTTCCCGCGGTCCCCCTGCTCCCTGCAGGCTCCGGCTCTGGCTGTGCCTGGCCCACCAGCCTTGGAGCTGCCGAGGGGGAGGCCAGGGGGGCACAGGGGAGGACTGTGGGATATGTTGTCAATGTCAATATTTTTCCAAGAAAATGGAACTTTTTTATTTAAATTGTGGAATCCATTTCTCTGAGGGGAAGAATGGAAAAAATTACATAAGCTCACAGATCAAAATCTAACAAGTTTATTCAAATCCCAGATCACTTTTTTTTCCTTTTTTTACTTTTTTCTTACTTTTTTTTTCTGTTTTTTAAATTGAAGAAAACATTCTCTACTGAAAGGAGAGTCTAGTTCCCTCTTGGTAACATTCCCAATGCGCTGCATGCATCTTGGCCGTGTCTCAGAGAGACTCTTCAGAGTGCTGCTGACAGGTTTTAAAGCTCACCAGTGGTGCTGGGCTGACTTTAAAGCCCAAAGTCAGCAGCCGTGGGGGCTGTCTATGTTTGCATGCATAGTTAATCAGACATTGATTAACATCTTCAGTGCAACAAATCCCTGTGGATCACAATTTAATGGATCCCTCCTCGGTCCTACAAAGAAAACATGGCGTAGTACAGTCCGCATGAGCTTGCAGAAAACTGGCTCCTGACTGTGAAGTGGGAATGTTTCTGGTCATGTCATCAGCACTTTGGTCACTTGACTAAAGTGACTTTTCTTGCTTTTGTATACACATTTGAGGTGGGACCTTTTATTTATCAACCAGTCCTGTCCCTCCTAGAAAAATCCCACATTAGTTTATTCACTGCTAACCCTTTTTTTTTTTTTTTCTTTAAAACTTTCAATTAAAACCACAACTGATCATTTTATTGGCCCAGTGTTCCTACTCTGAGATATTGCACACCTGGAGGGTTTTACAGAAGTTTAGTTTTGGCCTAATTCCTATGGGGTTTTTTCCCCCTCTCTTAACAAGTATCAGAATAGCTTACATTCCTGCACCATGCCTTTCCTCCCAAAGGATCCTAAAACCATTTACAAACTATAAAAGCTGCTTTTTCTGTAAACAGAAATCACTTTACCCATCAGCGAAGTGCAGCCACCTGGAGGGGAGAGAGAACGGAGAGCAGCAGCTGTTTAAAAGCACCCCACATTGTTACATTTTAAGCTGGAAAGTGATAAGTACTGTATCCAGCTGAATGTACAGCTGGAATTTAAGAAGGTAGGATGTAATTTTTCAAACTGTAATTTGACCAAGAGAACATCCACAACTCTTGCCCCAAGTGCAAAGAGGCATTTAATTTTAGCATGCAGTCAGGATAGCAGCTTATGACTTATCAGAAAGAAAATCAGGACCTCTGGCAGGAAATTATCCTAAAGCTAGGTAGAAAGGAAGAAAAGAACGAAGTGGATAATCAGCTCCAAAACACAACTGTATGATATTATTTCATGTAGGACTAAGTGCTGAGCAATCTCAGGCTGCTTTGTTTTCCGAGTCTCAGAAAATTACAGCCCAGGGGGATATGGCTGGAACAATTCTCTTGATGGCACTCACAAAAACAGTCATTCTTATCATTCTCAGAATGTAATCATCATCATCATCACCACCATCAAAGTACTAGTAATGATACAAGTAAAACCAAGTTCATGTGAACGTACTAGAGGCTGGTTTTGTTTCTGTTCAAAGGTAATCTTTTGGTGACTCGGAACAGGTACTAAGGCCTGTAATGGCAAGCTGTGTGCGTGGCAACGTGGGCATGAAAGGTACAGAAAAATCAACACAAGTTTGGAGTTACCATGTGCATCTTATCCAACTGGGGATGGTGTACCAAGGGAGAAATCTGTATGCATTTTAAAACGCTGTGGCCAGAGTGAAGATATTAAATGAGCACCCTACTGAAAAGAAGTTTCATGGAAGACATTAAAGCTACTGAAGCTGCAGTTGTATGATTATCACAGCAAGGATAATTACTGCTTATTTAAGATTCCTCTTCTGGGGGTCTCCCAAGGATTCCAAGGGACTGTACGAGAAAGAAAGTGCTGTTTCTCTGACCAACGTGATAAAAGGGCACCATTCCTCTTTTAATTAATAAAACCAGATTTTTTTAAAGTCAGAAGAGACTGTTAAAGCACCTATGCTCTGTCTAGGCTATCACAGACCAGGCAATTCCCAAAAGTCACTCCTTTGCTGAGCCTGGTGCGAAAGAGTGTCCACTGCTTCCCGTAGTAATATTTTTCTGCATTTAAAAAAAAAAAATTGTGCTAAAGCTCTGTCATGCAGTGAACAATGTAACAAACAGAAAGCAGGAGGGAGGAGCTGGAAAAGGACTGTGTGGCCTGTGGTGGCATACAGGCAAAAGGGAGTGACCTGAGCCCAAAATGGCAAAAATGAACTTGTGCTGCATTTGTCCCAGAGGTGTCCGGGCTCCACATGATTCCTGTGTTCTGCCCAAAATCAAATCTGCATCCTCCTCTACATTCTTCTGTACTCTTCATGTGAAATGCCCATCCTAATGCACTTTGACTGGGGTTTTCATGGCTGTTCTCAAGTGCTCTTGGCAGAGTATGAAGAAAATGACACATTTTCTAAAAAGACGGAAAAGGTTCATGGGCAAAATAGAAAGAGGATAAATTCTTCCTGAATTTCTAAATATATCATAAACTGCAGAAGTGAAAAGAATTGTAAAAAGTAAGTTCTCTGTGTAGTTCACTTTTTTCTTTTCTGTCTATCTGACCAATGAATATATCCCAGGTTCACTCATGCCGGTAAAATCCATGCTGTGGTCAGAGCAGCACCATCATGACAGAACACCTATACCCAAACAGCAAATAAACAAGTTTTCTGCAGCTTGATTCTTCTTCTTGATCTAGATGTTGTAGCTCAATTAACATCTTCTCTATAAATTTATACTTTTGTTTAAAGGGAAATTAGATTTTCCTACTACAACGTCTTCCTCAAAAAAAAGCCTGCTAGATGGTAAAGTTAGTTAAGGTGGATGACTGTAGCAGTTGGTACATATAATTTATTTTCTTTTATAAGCATTAATTGAAAATAGCCCTTTTAATTTCATTTGCTTCCCACATGCTGTTTTCATGTTAGAAGGTCATTCACAAGGTATAAGTCATAACTGGGTTCAATCCGTGGAAAGACAGAGCATGTAACTCTTGCAAGGAGATCAACTGATATTTCGCCCCTCAGAGATAAGAGTCCACAACAGGATGAAGATAACATCACAGTCATTGAGGGAAAGAGTAACTGCACCTGAAAAATACATCATGATCAAACCTGTAAAGTATGTCTGCAGGAAACCTTAGAAGGCCTCAGTGTTTTTATCAACTCTATCTTTTTTAAGTACTGAAGTGACATAAAAGCAGGGGGAAATGATTATAGAATTTCAGTTCCTTTACAGTATTGCTTTCAAGGACATGGATCAAGTAAAAATACACCAGAAATAACCCTGGCCAAATTTATTTGAAAAGTATAAATGCAACCAAAGCCATGGGGGCTTTGGAGGCACATTATTTTAAGTATGAAGTATAAGTTCCTCACCCAACAAACATTTACACGCCATCTGATTCTGACAGTATCCCGTCAAGTTCAACAAGCCTAACAGGGTGCATAATTTTAAGCAGTCTTGAGAATTCAAAGATGGTTTTTGTCTCTACTTCAGCTTTGTTCAGCAAGACATATGTTGAGTACATACATACATAGAAGCTGGTTATACTTTGAGAAGCCTGCCTAAAAGTTGTGTTAATTTATATAATGGACAAAAAAGAATTTGTACCTTGGACATATGATGTGTACATAAATGTGTGGAGAATCGCATGGATCGAGGAATAAAAGTGCCGTAATGAATTTACATGTTAGCCTGAAATTTTTGTGAACTAGGTAGAAGAGATATTTGGGCAATTAGTGTCCATATTGTCAAAGCTGTGTTCTGAATATATTCAAAAAATTAATTTTTGGTAACCATGTAACCCTGATTAAATGACAGTATTAGCACGCATAATTCTGGCATAGATAAAGTACAGCAATGGCTAGAGTCTGTAAATGTGCATCTAAGTATTAAATCTTGAGGGTAAAAACAGAGCCAAAAAGAACTGATTTCCTAGGAAGAGATCTCTGGTATCTGCCACTTAATTTTTTCTGCTAAATATGAAAGGAGGTTTGTGGGTATGACAGATGGCTTTGGCTTTCATAGAAGGCTTGCTCAAAGAGTAATAATAAAGAGCATTTAACTTATACTTTGTGTAAGTAGTATTTATTGTGCGAGTATGTAATATCTTCTGTAATAACTTTAATATGCCCATGTGATTGTTCAGTAGGATGTACCAAATGAAAGGGATATTTAACAGGTCTATTTTTATCACTACTTCTACCCAACAATCTACCACATATGCATACCACGTGGAAAACACGGGCCCCAAATAGGCAGACTCGGAGTAGGTTCAGGACAATATTTTAGGCAAAACTGGAGCTTGGGTTCAGGGGTAGATTCAAAGTCAGCCTGAAATCACCTTTTCTGCTCTTGTAGGACTTCACATCTGCATGGTGGGCAGAAAGCATGAGAGGACTCTTCTTGTAAGTTATTAATACTGGAAACATCACTTGCTAACAGTCATGCTTGTGGCTGTCCACTGCTTGTCTCCAAAATTTCAGAAGTAAAGCTATCTTCAAGAAAGTTTGCTTGCATTTCTGACCCATGCAGAAGAAGAAGCCCTTTCAGATTTCAGACGTGATCCAAACCTGTGGAGGAGTTTCAGCTCTGAGCAACCACCCAACTCTTCCAACTAATTCCCCATGATGGAAACAATCTGTTGTGCTGAGTAGGACCTTGGCTCTGTCACAATGAGATATGGTTGCATAGAAAGGGATAATATTCTTTCATAAGATCGTCAATCTTCCTATTCTGTAACAAGGATATAACCCCTATTAGTAGAGGATCATTCAGAAAGGCCTCTGTTACATTTTATAGGAGTTTTCAATGAAGGTGTGTCCTCTTCCCTCCTTTCCCCTGCAGAAATGCGATGTGACTCCAAATTGACTCTATTCCTCAAACTTTTTACAATTAACTGGATGGGTTACATGACCTGCACTGGTCTAGAGTACCTTTGTTTCCATCTGACCTAGAATGGGAGGAAGTAGCCAGCCATTTCCCAAAATACTTTTTCTTCTCATAGCCATCACAGGGGTTTGAAATGTTTTACAACCGCACCACAAGAGGCCAATGCCACTTATAGTACTAAGTGGTTCCCTTTTTTGTTCAGGTAGATGTCTGCTGGTAGGATTGTACAAGACCTGAACACTACTTCTAGGAGTGATTCTTCCATGTTAAGTTTTGGGTAGTCGCACTGGTAAGGAAATGCCAATATTCATGCTGTAGCCCGTACAACAGGCCAGTTCCTATAACTGTAAGTTCTACTGATCAGCTGAAACATTTGCAGGCACATGAACAACAGGAAGGGATATTTTTTTTTTTCGTCTGATTTCTAACACATGAGCTGTCTGATTTAAATTTGATACTGTAGGTGCAATATAGTTATTGACTTTTCCTACCTCCCTTTACATTATGGAAAAAAGATGCTGTTTTCCAGGGGAACTTCTTGCTGTTTCTTTTTCTAAAGAGCCCAAGTATGTATTTAGGCGAACCTGTTTCATATTTCATGTTTTATTGGTGCTTTGCATCATTTTAAATAGCTTTGAGTCCACAGAATTCTGTGAAGTCTAAACCAGATTTTCTAATGATTAGTGGAAAGGTATCAAGGCAAATTCTCCTATAGACTGTGGTCATCATCATCCAAACCCAGACCTCAGGATTGAATATGCAGAACTTACAAAGATAGCTCAAATGCCAATGAGGTTTTCGGGTGGTATTGAATTGGCTTGGAGGCTCTTGTTGGATTCTTCTTCCCTGCTTTCTGCAGTAGGAGAAAAAGGGCCAGGCTGAAACTGTCCTTTACCAATTTGAGGATATGGTTTTAATTCCTTGGGGCTCAGAGCTGTAGCTGGCATTTGGTTACTCTGACTGAGTGTAGGAAATCAGAATGTAACTGAAACAGGAAAGGGATTAGAAGGATGGAAAAAAGGGCAGGGACACAACCACAAGTCCAAAACAGTTCCTACTGCATGCAATTCAACCCATGCCTATTGTGCTTAGCTGCCTTTTCCCATGCACTTGTTTTTGATCTACAGCACACGCGACGGTGGTAAATACTAAAACCAAGGGAACATTTGCAAGCTATCAAAGGAGGTGGAGTCACTCAGGCAACTGGAAAGGGAAACTCTGCTATTTCTCAGGATATTTATAGAAGGGTACCCCCACTGCCATTTGTGCTTCAGGGAGGTCCTTCCCTTGATTGCTGATAGTGTGTACTTTAGCCATGTGTGGTGCAGCAGATTGGGCTCAGCACTGTGAGCCACAGTTCCCCTTTCTCAGAGCTTCCTTTGAACTTTGCAGCCCTGTGCAATAAAGTTATGTGTGGTGCTGGGCTGGCCCACCCAGAGAGCGAGATATTTCTTGGAAGCTGGCTTCCACTTCCCTATGGCAAGCTACTGTGAAAATGCTATGGCAGGCTCTCTGTGTCAACACAGCTTCTCCCTCCCCTCCTCGCTCCAGCCTGCCTGCTGGAGGCAGACTAGGACTATCCCAGCTGGATCAGCACCCTTTGCTCAGTGTCGTTTCTGATTTGGGACCTTTCATTACAGTCCTGCTCCACGTGGCTTGCTTGCCAAGCAGGATGTTCAGTGACAACATCACATTTGCCCAAAGCTATTGTTTCGGCTTTTGTTTTCAATTGCAGCATTCTCAATAGCTGGCCTTTTTTCCTTTTCTTTGATTATGAGAGAAACGGGGATATGTTCCATGTATTTTGTTGGTGATGGTGCCTTTTCACAATCTCTAGCCCATTCTCAAAACAACAGTTGGAAAATACTTTTCAGGTCCCTTTCCCCAACAACAGCTGGTGCATTTTCAAGGACTTTGGTTTAAGATGAGAGAAGGGAAGGGAACACCAGAAGGGGCAAGCAAGCCCATCAGCTCTCTTATCCAAACAGGCTGTCATTCCCATGATTGATGGCATCCTTGTCCAAACTCTGGAAGGCTTTCAAACACACTCTGTTCTAGTGTGGTGTGAGTTTCAGAGGGTCGTTCTAGCAGGTGTGACTATACACAAATTAAGTGTTAGCTCCCCAAATAAGTATTGACTCCAGGAAGATAACAAGTACAATTTTCACAACTCTCTACCTTTGAACAAAGCAAATTGTTTTACAGATTAGGGATATTCAGGAAAGACTCTGAGAAGTTTACAGTTTACTGTAAGCTGTTCAGTGATCATTAAGTTAGTTATTTACTACTCTGCCAACAAATATACGCTTCAAACCCAAAACCGTGAATGTATGTTTTTATTCTGTGACTTTAAAAAAAAAAAAAAAGGCAAAAAAAAAAAAAAAAACCAACCCATATATTCAAAGTAAAATTTTAGTCTTGTATACAGGAAAATATCCTGTTTACTCAAAAACGTCTTCAAGGACTAGCTTATCAGCAGGAAGAGGTTTGTGATACAGCTGTCTTTTCACCAAGAAATAAAAACCCTAACTTCAAATGGCTTCAAAAGAGTCCCAAACTTGAAGAGAAGCAGCCTTATGTTCATTGTTGATACAGACAAGTATTCAATACAATACAAAGCTAAATGCAAATGTAACTCAATTTGACAATTTCAAATACACTAAATGCAAAGGTCAAATAACTATGCACACCTTTTAGCTTGCATTCTCAATTTTTTATGTCCATAAATTAGAAATACATGTTTTTCTTGTGTTTTCTTCTACTGTGAACTATGACTTACAGTGTGTGTCTCAGCCTATAAATGCACTGCCTGGACACCTGTTTCAACGTCAAACAAAAGCACTTCCTTCTGCTCCCAGAAAGTGAATCACCACCTTTTTTTCTTTTCTAAATAATACTTTACACATACAACACCTTCCACCAAAATTTCCAGAAGAAGGAAAAGTCTCCCTATACCTTTGGGAGACTGGAAAGTGTGAAGTGAGGAACAGAGAAGGTGTTAGGTTCCCAGTGACCTAGGAAAAGTCAGAGCAGATGTAAAGAATCAATTCCCGTTCATCCCTCTGCTAACGTAGTGCTGTAACTATTAAACCTTACCGTCCTCGTATTAATAACAGGAAATCACTGAAGAGTTACCCATCCAGCTCATGGACCTACTTGGAAATTTGCTTTTTCTGTGTTTTCCCAGGGTTCTCTGGAGAACAATAGACTCATAGGTTTTCTATGGAATTGGCTTAGGCAGATTAAAAGAAGAAACCCCAAATACTGTGTGATATTTGTGGGCCTATACATTTGGCAGGACTCTTGGTTTTGCCAGCAGGCAGATGGGTAGAAATCAAAGACTGTATTCAGTCACTGCGTGAGCTTTGCGGCTACTTCCAGATGAAATACTCTGGGAATTTGCCTTTATACTGGAAAATGCTGGAATTAATTTTGCTTTTACAATTGCACTAACCATGGTCAGTGCTTCATCCCCTGTCACTGAAGGACAAGAGAAATTTTCTGCCATGGGTGAGTCAGATTTGTCGTGTGCAGAAATCTTGCGCTTGGCAGGTATTCATAATCAAGCCCATTCCTTGTTAGCATGGATGCTGCAGTATTGTTTCCTCTGCTTTGCCAGCTGCCTCAGATCCCTGCGTCTTTAAAAGCCCCAACTAACTTGTCGCAGGGGCCCAAACTCCTGCACGTATCTAAGACTGGAACATTTTAGCAGTTTACAGCCTACTCAAATTGGATCATTGTGCATGTGCCTCTAGTCTGCCCTGGCACATGAATCACCCTTTAAATGAGAACTCTTATTTACCATTATAGCACTTTAATGTTATAAAGGCAACTAGATGTTTCGTTTACAACTGCATTCTGAATCCTGGCCTTGAGGATCTCGTTCTGGTTTTAATTTCTTGAATACTTTTGTTTTGAATACATTGTCAGTGATTGAAAGCGTATACAGGGTGGGAAGGGGAAAGGCAGCAGAAGAGTCACCACATTACATAGCTTGTGAAAGGCTGGAACAGGACGGCTGCTGTAGAACAATGCGCGTTTAGAAAGGCACAGAGCCTGTGCTGGCAACTTTAGGGAGCTTTAAAGTGATGTGGATATAATATGTCCCCAGCGTGAGGCTGCATTTCTCTGCCAGAATACTGCAATGGAGAAGTACTGCCAAAGGGTAAATGCAGAGAAGTTCCCAGGAGCTATGAAAAGCAGTCATAGAGGATGCTTTGCTGTTGCAAATACAGGAGGGGCAGGGCTGATAAAGGGAGGGAATTACTCTCTTCCACCACCTCTGCCCCCATAGTATGCTGACGCTGTTCTCTCTATGATCCTTTCATAGATAATGGAGAGAAATTAGCCCTCTGCGGGAAATACCAGACTATTTCAGAAGCTGCTTTAAAAAGGAATAAATTGTATCCTACTCCACACTGTATATTGACCTGATAGCTACTGACTATGAAAAGACTCTGGAGTGACTAGTTCATAGGCAGATGTCTACATTGTAGACTATCTGAGTGTACTTAGTGAGATAAAATCCCACCCAAAATAACTCAGCACTGCAAGGACATTTTCCAGAATTTCTTCATAAATACCTTGACCTCACTGAGTCTTTTTGTAGGGAGGGCCTTTGATGCCAGCATGGCAAGTAGTAACTTTTGTGTTGCTTGGGGTCTTCAGAATGGGCTCTGCAGCCTTTCCATAGGTCTTCATGAACAGATACTTCTGTGGCAGAGGTTGAATGAAAAAATATACATATACACACATTTTTATAAAATACGTGCAAACTTGTATATGTAAAAATACAGAGATGAAAAGTCAGAGTTTTAGTCTGAGTTTGGAAAAAGAGTTGTAGATGTGTGGGTACTTGGTTAATAGAAGCTCATGTATCTCTTACTAGTCATTACTGGTATCGTTACACTGGGAAGGTGGCACAGTGTTAGCACTGCATGATTACAGATGGACCCGGTGTGACACAAGGGGCTACAAAAAGCGAGAAGAGAAGATTCATACTGAGTGTCATGTATGTAAAATTAATAAAACTGAAGTGTTGTTTCTTGTCACTTTACATACATGACTACCAAATTTCTGCTAAACTAGTTCCTTATGTGTGACATATTCTTTTCTGACACTGAATATGGTTTGGTCATGAACTACCATTCTAGAGATCATCATGCTGTATTTTAGGCACTTGTTAATTTACAGTAAAGCTTTAATTATGTTACACACACAGTTTATTTAAGAAAAAAAAAAACACAACAAAAACCAACAAACCAAACAAAAAACCACAATCCAAAAATATCCACCCACCCTCCCAAAAAAACCCAGAAATGTGCAAATTTAATTGATTAGATCTAAAAAGATCAATTAAGCGTTAGAGGCACTGTGGGTATTCTTTTCTTCCTTGTTGGGCAGTTGGTTAATAGATTGGATTGCTCTGAAGGTTTTTTCCAAATATTAGTTTTGATCTGTGGCAGGAATCCAAACTAAACTTACATGTGTTTCTAGTAATGTAGTAGTACAGCAATTACTTAAATAAAGGAAATATGTTACCTAAACTTGTTATGCACTCTGAAGGTGTGCTGAAGCTTTCTGAATATGATGGAAGTCAAGCCTCCATTAATTTCCTTTCACTTTCATTTTCTTCTTTAGGGCAGACTCTTAGTGTACTAGAAGTAGGGTCTTGGTTTGGTTTTTTTTGTTTTATTTTGTTTTGTTTTATAAAAGGAGATGTTATATTAGAGGTTTTATTCACCCAAGTGCAGGCAGAAAGGGAGTCAGTCAAATTACAGTTTCTGAAGAGAAAATCCTACAGAGAATCAACCCTTCAAATAATGAAGTTAGGTGGAGAAACATTTGCCAACATTCTCATAGCAGCCCAAAATATCTGAGCCTTAAGGAGAGGTGTTTGGAGCAAAGGGGACACAAAGGAAGGAAAACACACAAGCAAGGGAAACAGGCCGTTTGGAAGACTGTTATTTTAAAATGGCCTCAATACTATGCTTCAATGAACAATTCAGTGTTACTATTTAAAGAAAGGAGTAAAACCAGGCAAAGAGTGAGAAATTAGGATGAGAATAGTTTCTTTTTGCCACTCATGTGTCATCTACTTCTGTGAAAATACCTGCTTTCTGTTTTATTTAAATATGAATGTCTACCCTGGAAAGCATGTAAAAATGACTTTACCCTTAAGTCTAGGCAGAAACTTTAGTAGATGTTAATAATTTATATGCCTTTAGTGAAAGCTGTTATTGTTTAGATCCCACACAAATAAAAAGCATTGCTATCACCTGTCATAATACGCTATATTGTTGAGTTTAAGATAAAAGTCCATTAGAGTGATTGGCTGACTCACTGCAAGAATTCAAAGGCTGTTTATCTCGATTAGTTAAAGACCTGTAATTACAGCAGTTTGACCTCGAGGAAGGTAATTACTCCACAAAAGCTCTCTACAGGAAACCAGACATTAGCCTTGGCTAATTAGCTTGACATTCACAAGCTGCTTGTATCAGAATGCAGATGGTTTGGCAATACCAGCATGCAAACAGTATCTACAAATGCTGCATGAGCAGCCCCCAGAAAAGCAACTGCCTGTCAATGATAGCTAAGAGTGAAATTATTTTCTTGATGGCTTTTCTAACTTGCTTTAAGAAAAATCCTTTTCCCAGAGACAATTTCCCATGGAGGAAGATGGAAGAAGTGGATGGCAGCCTGGGAGACTGACTCAATTTATTATGGGAAAAAGTAGATGTGGCTGGTTCCGTAAACTTTCCTGTTATTCCTGGTCCTTCTGACAGTGATTAGTCTTCTCATGCCTATTGGCACATTCTTCAATCCTTCCTCTTTTCACTGTCTATAGGGTTTATATTTAGGATGCAGTAAGCTCCCTACATATGGTCTAAATACATCTCAGCAACAATCAAAGAAGAATAATATTTAATTTAGGCTAAAAGTTGCATCATTTGCACAAAAAATAAAGCTGAATTTTCATTTGGATTTACAATTCTAACTTCCATAGACATGTAAATAATGATTCAATTAGTCCTGCAGAGATATTTTAACGTGTACTCAGCATGTGGCTGAAAATGAGCTCTGAGTAGACTTCACTCTTTTTTAAGAAAAGATAGTACAGAATTATTTATTTAGTGTCCTGCCCAAGCGACAGCCAAATTTTAACCTATGTTTGAATTTGTTTCTCCAACAGTTTCTTACTGTGAGTCTTACCAGGTTATTGATCTGGTGTCATTTGTGTGAGAACATTATAATGAAAGGAAAAAAAAATGTAATTTGACAACATGGCAAAGTGTGGTGGGCCTAGACCCTGAAATGCCAAACTTCTTTATATTTCTCCACAAATAACTAGAGCACAAGGGGTTTGTCTCTTACAAATGAATGTTTCAGCCTGTGAATTTGGGTGGTCACACAATAGCCGACATCAGCAACCAGAATGCTCTGAAGGCGTTATGGTGAGAGATGAGAGAGTCGCTTACTCCTCCGCACATTCAGTGTGCCCCACCACACTGCTGGGGTGTCTGTCCGTCTGGGGTGGCAGCAGATCCTGACAGCTAGACATTACACTGGCATGACATCTCACCAAAGCAGGCTGTTTGCCACGACTCTTATTAAATGGTAGACTCTGATATGTGTCTGTGTCAAACAGCAGATTTGTGCGGACCTTGCTAAGATCCCAAACATGTGATGTCTCTTTCATGGCTCTAACCTTTTTCCTAATGTCTTTGGGAAGCCTGACCTCATCTTTACACACCTCTGCTCTGAACATTGCCTACAATGGGCAAGTGGTCTGGTGGAAACAGAGCCAGCACACTGCTTCCTGCTGCCACTAGGTAAAAATACTCTCTGAACCTCAGGGGCAAGATATCTGAGATGACCTAAACTTGAAATTGCCCTAAACCAGCCATTCTCCCTTGCAGTTTCACTGGAAGGCTCACGTATCATACATATAAACAGTACTAGGATCGGAACCTATGTCAACAGTGTCATATGTGGACCCTTGGATAATTCATGTAGATAATTTTGGTTAAAGATTCTCAAGCTGTTTAATAAATATTAAAATATTATTTTTAAAATATTTCATAATAAAATAACATTTTGTAATAGGTTATAATACATATAAAGGTTTGAGGATCTTACTAGTAAAACTATAGACACAGAAGTTAAAGTTATAATAAGACATATTCTTACCGCATGCCTAAAATTTATAATATGGTAGGTATTCTGGGGAGAAGCAAGATGATCTCTACATATAAATAATAGAGACATACCCTCTTTTCCTTTTTCATTGATTGTATCTAAAATTTTTTATTCTATGTTGGAATATTTTATCACCTCGTATGCAATTTAAAAAGCAAAACATTACAATATCATTTTGTTCTTCCTGCCACAGATATTTTTTGTGATGGAAGACACAATTTGAAATTCAAGAAAAGTTCCAAAAGGAGGATGAGTCAAAAAAATAGAGTTATTGAAGTTCTGGTAAATGAGTGTTCATTGGTATTGCTGGGGAACCTTTCTGCCCGCTTCTTCTGCCTGTCTCTGAACATTACAGTGTTCAGTTTTCCATCAGCTAAACAGCTTTTGCTATGCCTTCTGCAATTGTCCATAAAGTTAATAGAAGAAAGGACTAGATTATCCTGCAACTTTTATGAGATGCAGATGAAATGGGGAACAGGGTAGAAGAAATCCCCCCTGTGGAGTTAAATATGTTCTGCAGTCCTTTCTTTTAACTGATTTTTTCCCCCTCTGCAAGATGTGAGATGGATGAAGAATGATGGAATAAATATTAACAAATGTACTTTTCCTGTGTTTATTTGTCATTCACTTATTTTCCAGTCTCGGCACAAGCAGTGTTTTATTGCTCAACTAACTGAGAAATATCTACATTTGTTAAGTGTTGTTTGAACCTCCTGAAAAGAAGAAAAGAAAGAGAAAAGAAAAGAAAAGAAAAGAAAAGAAAAGAAAAGAAAAGAAAAGAAAAGAAAAGAAAAGAAAAGAAAAGAAAAGAAAAGAAAAGAAAAGAAAAGAAAAGAAAAGAAAAGAAAAGAAAAGAAAAGAAAAGAAAAGAAAAGAAAAGAAAAGAAAAGAAAAGAAAAGAAAAGAAAAGAAAAGAAAAGAAAAGAAAAGAAAAGAAAAGAAAAGAAAAGAAAAGAAAAGAAAAGAAAAGAAAAAGAAAAATATACAAAGGAAGATTTTGTTGCACTGAAAATTGTCAACTAGTCCTGTGGAAGAATGTGATCATCAAAGAAGATTTGCCAATATGTAGGGAATCATTTGGCAGACAAAATGAATGTTCTTCCTCCCACCATTCCCAACACCTACCCTTGCCCCAGGTTTGCTTTTCTGTTACATTAAGGAGTCTTTAGAAATGTCATTGAATTGTTCATTATGTTCACAGACATTCACAGCGTATCTCGAATTTGATGTTTTTTGCAGGCAGGTCCAGAATCTGCAGAGGCACATTTACATTGCTCCATGGCAGGCTATGGAAATACAGGCAAGGACCTGGTCCTTTTCTGAGGCAGCTGCAGTTTGCTGCTGAAACAATTCAGCATCTCTGAACATGGTTCTGGTAGTATTACACTCTCAGTACTATCAGAGCTAGCTCGTCTAAACCTGATTCAGGGATGTCTCATGATGTTCAACTATTTTTCTGATTATAGCACAGATAAATCTCAAAGAAAATGCAAGCGTTGTAAAACAGATGAATTTTGAGAAAAACCAGCCTGTCCACAGTCCCTGTCAACCTCCCCTCCAAACATTTCTGGTCTGTTGGTCTGTCTGAAATACCTTCTTCCACGGCCATACAGAGATTTTTCTCTGCTGGTGTACACACAGCAGTGCAGTCACAGGGCACTTTCTTAGGGTAGAGACAAGACTAAGACCTATACTATCCACAAAAGCACAGAGTAAGCACAGCAAAATAATTTCCCTTTGTCTGCCCTTAATGCTGTCTCTTGCCTTAATTCTGACTTATACTTGCATTAATTCTGGCTCATGGCACCTCCCTTCAATATAAGAACATCCTAAAATTAATGCTGTTATGGCTGCTTGGGATTTCTGCGTGGAGACGAAGTTAGAGATGGTCCTCAAACGCCAAGTGGTGAATTCCTCCCAGCATGAAGCATTTCAGGAAAGCGAAGTGGGTAACAGAAGCTATGGAGGCTCGGGACTGATCTTCTAGGTAGCATTGCCACCTCTTACAGTTCCCTCACCTGGCCTCCAAATTCCATGCTTCATGGCATATCCAGAACCATGAATTACATCCCTGCAAACATGCAGATGTCAATCCAGTCTTCCTGCATGACACTGAAAATCCAGAGAGCAGGACTTAAATATACAGTGTGTGCCAACACTGGAAATAAATATGCTACTGAAGGCATGTTTTCTGATTCCTCAGTTCTGTTCAATGCCATGAGGTTTCACAAGGCAGGGCACCATCTAAGCTCCCTCCGAGGCCTAAGGGACAGTAGTACAGTGAAGTGAGAAAAGGACATATATCTGCTTTCCCACTCCATGCAACTATGGAGTTTAAGCCTACCTGCTTTCTCCACATGCTCCAGCCCATGCAAAAGCAGAGGAGCAAGCAGCTGCTGCATTCCAAACCCATTCAGGCCTTATTCGTTACAGTCTTTGCCAAAAAGGCTATCAAACACAGTGGTGGGGCATGTGGGACCAGCAGTTGGGGAGGGAAGTCAGATATGAATATTTTTCCTTCAGGAAATAGGCTAAATCCCAACAAAGAACCACTGGACCCAAAACAGTGACCTTGAGTATGATGCCTCCTAAGCCTGCTTTTGGAAAGGTAGCCTGCTATGCATATGGGATGAAAATATGCATCCTGGAAAAATACAGAAAGTAAATATTTAAAGAAAAAGAAACACAATGAAACAAATGCCTTGTGGTTATATTTCCATGGGCCACTGCCAAGTATCTCTCCGCCTGTTACCCATCTAATGTTTAGTGTACCATATGTTTTTTAAACCAGTAGATTAAACTCCTCCATGGTTGTGAAAAACATCAGTGTATTTGTTCTGGACTTCCTTTCCCTGCATTTGTTGTTAATTTACAAGTTTCTCACATCCCTCTGACAACTTCTGTCTGTCTGTTTACATGTTTTAGATTTCTGATGGAATGTATGTACTGCTCTTACCGCCACCCAGGATCTCTTATCCCCAAGAGCATCACTCAGCCATATTTTACTGGACATCTGAAAGCACAGGCCAGGAGTATCTGCGGTGTCTTTTCAGTACCCAGTTCCTTGAAGCCTGCCTTTTAAAGCTCAGAGCACCATCTCCTGTCAAAGGGGAAGACTGTCAGGTCTCAACCTCTGTTCAAAGCCCAGCAAAAGTCTTAATCCAAATCTTTTTTGAGTGAGTAAGAGCAAGAACCAGACACTCCTAATTCTAACTTAGCCTCTATCACAGCTATTTTAGCTGCACACTTCATATCACAGCATTCAGTGGTCGAGCCACCCACCAGAAGCCAGGCAGGGAGCTGTTTTTTGCACATTGTGTTTTTGCACCTCTTTGCATAGCTGGAGATGCACACATCTTCTGAGTCTCAGAAGCTCACCTCTTGAAGACACAACATCCAATGCCACCCATTTTTCCTCCTCTCAGCTCTCTAATCAGTCAAATGGAGAAAGGGGTTCTATTAACTCCCATTGATATGTGCCTATGAATTAGACGGCAACATTAATATAAGACACAGCTTTAAAACTCTTTAATGTTACTGATATCTGTGCTGAGGCTTAGGGAACTTGATTGAAGCATAAGCAGTCTTCTGTGTGGTTTCCAATTTCCCTGGAAGCAGAAAATATGAAGCACAGACAGATCTGGGGTAAAGACTAGCAGAACTGCTACCCTTCCTTTGAATGTATAAACAACTGGTCGCGCGTTCGTAATGATTTGCAGTAAATATTCTGGAGAATGTGTTTGTTATTGAAAACCTGAATGAAGTAACAAGTATAGACAAATTACACATTTTGATTTGTAAACGTGACTGTTTTCTGCAGGAATCCCCTTGTCAGAGGGGCACTCACCCTCGGTGGAGACATATGGGTATGCCACGTGGAATGTGCACATCAAACATCACAAAATATCTGGCTCTGGGTGCCTGCAAGGGAGGGAGTTGGTCAAAAGCGGTACCTTCCACCCCTGAGCAAACAACCTTGCCCACATATTTCCCATGCAGTTGCAGGTACGTCACTTGGATGGACATTTAATTGTCTCCACTCTCAGATGTGGCTGGACAGCTCATGCTGGTACAGAGCCCCACCCAGTCCATGGGATGCCAGAAACTTGCTCGTTTGCAGTGGGAAAAATGATGAGGCAGTCACTTTAAACCAAAACAGCAATCTTTTTCAGTGTTAAATCATGGGTGAGAGCTCATTTCTGATATGAGGGAAAGCAGCGAGCTGTGTCTAAATATTCTGAAAATGCATTTGTTTGCTTGGAAAGCTCTGACTCGGCTTACACAATGTGATAAATGTTTGGTTGTCACATTACCTAACCTGGAAAAGTCTGCATCTCTTGGTGGGAACCAAGGCAATGGGAAAAATGTCAGAAGTTCATTGTTTCAAGTAGAAAAACAAAGTGAAAACCTTCTCACAGATTGTGGCTGGGAAGAATATTAACGGGTGCTCAGCTACTCATAAGTGCTTAGTACCAAACTCCCATTGATTTCAATGACATGACTGATTCCTGCGGGAATTAGACTCTTGAATTTTTTTAAGGAGCTGGCCTATCTTTCTTGTAGCCTGAGCCTTTGACAGAATATGAGGCATCAAAAACTGTTTTGACGTAAGCACTTTGGTTTAGCCTTTTTACTGCTGCCCCCAGCAAGGACCGGGAGTGTTCAAAATCCAGAGCCGAGACTGGCTGACAAGTCTCAATGATATGTCACTGCCTAGTTCCCACTGCTTCCCAAGGCAAACAGCAGCCCACATGCCTCTCTTGACCTGCCCTGAACCATTGCTTTCCATCAGATGGATGAGAACTGTGGAGGAAACCATCTTGTTCAGACCACATCAAGCTCAAAGCCCACTACAGTCTGATGCAGGCTTTCTTTTCTTCCCTTTGTCTTTGACGCTGTTTTGCATGCCTTCTGTCAGTAAAAGATAAAGCAGCACAGCTCTTTTTTTGGAAGAAAGTCTGAACATAAACCCAATTCTTACTGTGAGCTCCAGAGTGCTGAAAAAAGATCTCGGTGATCACTGGATGCAATCAATGGTCACAGAGTAGACACAGCACTGCAGCATTTAGCAGGGCAAGGTTTCCATCTGGTATGGCATCTTTCTTCTAAATAATCTGGTCTCCATGTCCATGACAGATAGGACACAACTGGGTACAAATTCTACCAGAAGAGATTCATACCTGGTTTTAAGAAAACATTTCTAATGGTAGGGTTGCTGAAGCACTGGCATGGTTTGTCAGGGCAGGGGTAGGGAATTCCCAGCGTTTAGGGGTTTTAAGAATGGGTTTGGTTAATGTCAGTCAGGAATAACATAATTCTGTGACGTATTTGGGTCTTACCAGGCTTCTCTGCCTATTACTGAGATTTTCAGAAGTAAGCCAAGTAAAAACCTCCTTTACTCCCTACAACTAGGCAGTGAAGGACTAGGGCTTTGGGGGAGGAAGAGTATCCTCTAATCACTGGACAGCAAATCCCATCAGCCTCATACCTACTTCCAGCACTGTCAAAGCCCAGCTCCCGGTGCTGCAGGAGCAGACACAGAAGCTGGACTGCTGCAGTTTGTGCAGAGGACACAGGGATCTGCCCCCTGCACTGCCCACACGTGTCTTCAGTGCCACTGCCACAGCTCTCACCAGGATAAGCCCCAGCGATGCCCTTATGTTATCATTAATGCACATATGTACATTTAAGGAATAAAAAGCCACCTTCAGTCTACACAGTCCCTGCACCTTCCTAACACCCTCCCCTCTACTGAGTCTGGACTTATTCCAAATGCAGAGAGATGTGTGGAGAGCCTGCGGATGCTTATCTTAGTTCAAACACGTGCATGCAGACGTGTTCAAGGCAAGTTTGGAGCTGGGATATTAGACCATCCCTGCCTCCAAGGCTCTCTTGTTGGTCCTCCAGGCAAGAAAATTGCTGTGAGGTTACAGGTGGAGCATGTTTGTGTGGTACGGTGGGAAGGGGCTCTGCATTTTGCGCCTCTGCATTGAAATACAGACTATGTCCTGAGAATGCAAGGGTTGCCATCTTCTTTACAAAACAGCCACAGGAATGTAAAAGTTGTTTAAAAACTGGATAGATAGGCAATGTCTGGTCAAAATGCTGCCCAGAGAAATGGCAGGTGTTTGTTCTCATGGGACCTCTTCATGTCACAGCTTGTCTGAATATTAAAAGGGATCATTTGTGTGTGAAGGGGTAAAGAAGGGTCAGGGTCACATTGTTCTTTGCTCTTTTTGTTCTGTTAGAACAAAACAAGGAGCCAAACTTGAATCCACAGAGTGGAGGGGCAGCCAAACTTCGTGCCTGGGAACCTGTTTGCATTTGTAACTAGCATAGTGCTAAGTAAATTGAAATGGATTCACACACATACTTTACGTGCTGGTTTGGTTTTTTTATAAAACTTTGTTTCAGGGATAGGAGGGAAAGAGGAGAGACATTCCTTTTGTGAGTACATGTGACAATTTAAGCACAGTGACATAACACTCCAGCCTTCTCTGCATGCATGGTGCAAATCACAAAAAGACAATTCACAGTCCACAGAATATTATTATAGTTCTCATAGTCACCATAATTTAGCTTTGTTTTTTCACCAGAAATTTTACAAGGAGTAAAATAGGATAGTTACATTGTCAGTAAAATGTGGGGTTTAGCTAAATTAAAGTGTATGATTCCCATGAATAACCTCCAAATTTCAACTGGGATTAAACTACATGTTATCTCATTAGTATTCAACATCATCGCTACAGCTTTCAGTTGCAGTTCTGCCCTATAAGGTGACTGTGTGAACACAGCATTGAACAGGCTCTGTGTTTCTAAATCAGTCTATACCAAGTTAGTTCAGTGATACATTCACAGACCAGGCTTTCCGCCAGGTGCTGTGCTACCAGTCTGTGCTTGCAAGGCCAAGGGATATACGCAGCACATTTGACTTCAGTCTGTGAGACACATATACGCCTTTTTAAAGTCATTCTCCAAAGCAGAGCTGAACCTGATAAAAAAGCCCTATACTTACTGAGACAATAATAAAGAAAAATAAATATGTTGCTCAAGTAAGGAGAAACATTATATTTAAATAGGCTATGAGATGGTTAGCACTGCTGTGTTTATAAGCCCGTTTGTGTCTGGTTTGGCTGTGAGGAGGGCTATACAGGGAGTCGTGGGACTTACACTGCTCTGAAGTGTTCACAGACAAAACCAGGGCTCACCCAGCAGTCTAGAAAGGCTGAGTCCAGAACCACTGTCCTGCCTATCACTAAAGCAAGACACTATGGACCAGCTAGGTCACTCTATAGATCTAATGGCTCCTAAAGCCAGGAGGAGCTGGGAGGTGGTGCAGAATCTGGCCCCTGGGAATGGACAAGGGCTCCTGCCTCCTGATGAGTCTTCAGATCAGGTGGAGAAGGGAAGAGATATTTCCACGCTTGATCAGGAGCGGAAGTCCCCAGTGCCATCAAGACAGGAACTTGGCCAAGGGCAGGGACAAGAAGCATTCACCATTTACTTAGTAAGGACGTGACCACTGGGAACAGCTGTGTGTCCCCACTCTGAAGGGGCTGAGGAATGGGTGGATGAATGACCAGCTGTACCCTGCCATTCCAGGCAGACTGTCAGCTGAAGCTTAGTACAAAATACAGGACTAAAACTGGCTGCAAAACATAACATGCTTGATCTGAAATGACATTTTTCTCAACCTCTCACAGACACGTCTCTGTACGTGTGGGCTCTTGCTAAAGACACTAGGCATTCAGAGTTTGGTTCATGACATATATGGATGATTTCTTAAAAGGAAGGATAGTGGCTGCCTTGAAACCAAAACAACTTGTTGCCTTGTGCATCGGGAGAGATGTTGAATCCAGTTATGTGTAATCACAGCTGTGGAAGCCTGACTGCCATAGCCAGTATGATTCCAAAAGGCTTTAAAGTGCTTTGGGCCATATTATTTGGTATGCTTTCACTTGTTTACACTTCTGTAATTATGCCTGTAGTGGCTGAACCTACCACCTCAGGATTTTTTCTGCATGAGGGAATCTGAGAGCTAAGATTTTCTTTGTGCCTTTTATTAGACTTTTGAAGTTCTGTATTAAATGAAACCTTTTTCTTTTTTTTTCTTTTTTTTTTTTTTTGTGGATGCCTTTTTGCTTTGATTTTTTGTTTCTGTCTAAGTGAATGCAACTGAAGTGTTAAACTTTGCTTGATTTGAAGGGAAAGAGGAAGGAGAAATGTGATGTCACTAAACCGCTTCATTTCTTCCTGAGAGCAACAGACCTTTCTTTCCTGTGATTTCAAAGCTTTCCTACAATTTGCTGGAATCTCTGGCAAACGCAGGATGTGATTTGGTTTCACAATGAAATCTACAGCTAGGATCTTGAGAAGTTCAAAGCAAGCCCCCAGGAACTGCTGAAGATCCTGCTATCAAGCACTTTGTGACTGTGCTGTCACTTTCTGTGCTTATCCACAATGTGTCTTAAATTTGTCATTAAAATGATTTTCTTTTATATACCCTATTTGTAGAAGAGAAAAACACCTCTGTGGTGACAAAAGCTCCCTGTTGAGGATTGTGGGAAAATAAAGAAGTTGAATGGAAGGATAGAAACGGGTCTTATTGCTAAGCGTTGGGTTTTCAGGGTTTAGGTATTTTCCACTTTTTGTATGAGTTTCAGGTGCAAACTCTTGGAGTTCATACGGTGACAAACACTGCTGACTTCAGGAGAATCAGATCTAAGAATCTGCCACTATTTTTTGAATCTTGGTCCTTTTGGGAACAGGAGATACAAATGGTATGATGATAGACAGTGCAATTTGTGGGGACCTGGGGTTCAGAGATGAGATTTCCAGTAATCTGTTTGTGCTCTCTGCTGCCTCTCTTGATAAATTCCGAGGGCTGAGCCTTCCCAGCCTGTAGGCTTAGCCTTGTTGCCCTGCTTGTCTAATTGAGAGGTGCTGATAGCTCTGAGAAATGTCTTTTTCGGATTGTTTATGAACAACTTTATTGAGAGACTAGGGAAATCAATGAACCATCACCACAGCTTACTGTGGCTAACTCATGATTTATGACATGTTCACTGAATAAGGCACTTCTGGAAGCCAGTTTTGCTAGGCATCCTACAAAAACATTCAGTTTAGCCTTCCTGTGTCTGCAGGATGCATCTAGTGGCAGAGTTCATCTATGCCTTACCCTCTATTGTGACTGAGGTTCATCAGTCCAGTCTCAAAACAGGTGAACATGTTCAAGGAGGGAAGCAGAACCAATAGAGCAAACCCTTGTAATCTGTCATCTTTCAGTATTTTTCCCTTAATTAACTTTGTCTGTGCAATGAATAGCCAAGGGATTTCTCCAGAAGCAGCATTTCAGCAAGAAACCCTCTTCCCAGGTAACAGATAGGCATAAAGACTACTGTGCAAAGAAGTAATTGAATTTATTAAATCACTGGCATTGTGTAGATCCAGCTAGCTTTCCCAGGCTTTGAGTATAGGCAGCAGAAACGGGGAAAGGAGGAGAGAGGGAAAAAACCATACAGATGGTAATTTCAAAGAGGAGTTACTGGAATTATTCTGATTTGCCCTGATTTTTTCTCACTGACTACATATGGAGTTAAGGGTGGCTAGCCAGGTGCTTTAGTTAATGAGGTGACTACATTTGGGTGACATGGATACCCATGGATTTACCAACAGAAGTATATGAAAAACTATATGCTGCACCAGCCAATAGGAAAATTTCCTATTAACTCTAGAGAGAATCTCTTTTGCAGCAGACATCTGTTTTCCCTGATGTAGCTTAACATTGAGATAGAAAAAAAGAGGCAGTGGGGATGCAGTAAAACACAAATTAATCTGGTTTGTGATCTTGCTTGTGCACCCTTGACAAAACAGGTGCAGATTCACAATCTGGCATCTCTCTTCTACACCAAATACATCCCCAAGCCTAAAAAAGGAGTCAGGCTGACAACAGGGTTTCAAACAATATTCCTTCAGTTTTGGTGAAGGTGACCACTGGCTTGGAACATGAAAGGTTCATTTGGATGAAACTAAGAAAACCAAATTATCCTGTGATGGTCGTTTTTGAGAGTCTTCTTTCTGAAAGAGACAGGAAGTATGGTTTTGAAATCACCTCCACCATGGACTTCCCATCGGAAGGCTGAGTGCTGACAGGATGTTGGGGCCTCTAATGACACCATTTGGTTACTGATTATTTGTAGGTTGGGGCTTAGTGGGTGGCATTGGAGCTCTCTGTGAACTCTTTCATCTTGTTGCTTTTGGCTGTTTTCCTTTTTTTCTTTTTTTCTGTTCCCTGGAGTGGCCGGGAAAGGGTGGTGCTGGGAGGACACAGCATTCACAGCTAGCCTGAGACACCGGCCAGTTTATTTACTTAAACAACAAACATCCAGCATGCCAGGACAGCAGTGACAGAGGGCAGTTCCTGAATGGGATGAGACAGTATGTCTTCTAAAGCGCCCACCCACGTTGCCTGAAAGGGTTTAGCAGTGCTGACTCCTTGTGAGGAAATGACAGCTTGTGTGTTCAGAAACGTCACAGGCTACCCAGCAATGTGTGTGATGTGAGGATCTCACAAGCTGTTTGCAAATGGCCAGAGGCAAAACTCTGCTTATTTTCCCTTTATTTCCTTCACCCCTCTGTGTCCTCCTCCCCTGGCCCTCTTTTGGGGGCTGTCATTCTTCTCACCATCCTGTGTGCAGATGGCATTAAGCAGCAGAGCTCATTCTCCATCAGATGGAGGGAGAAGGGGGTTATATAAACAAACAGAACAACAAGAACATTTCTAGGAGCAACATCAAACCTGACCTTTTGTTTTATGGCAAAAAGTAACAAAGATGTTCGTGGGAAAACAGCTTAGCTGAGAGGGGAATAAACACGAACCCTTGAACTGTTGTGCCTGTGTGGAGCTGACCAAGCAGTGCTTTGCTTTCTTACCAGGGCTCTGAACTCTGCTGGACTATAAAAATGTACATCGTCGTTGTCATTCTGTAAAGGCTGGTAACCTCAGAACTCAGCTGTAATGAAGCAAAACAAACCTTTTGCTATCTGTTGTTTTTCTAGCAAGCCTTGAGTTGGATTTCTGCTGACAGCTCCTCAGCATGGCAACGTGTAACACCAGTGCTCTGTGATCTCTGCTGCTCGCCTGCTGCTTTCCCAGATTGAAGAGAAGGTGCTGACTTTGACCTACAAAGCCCTAACTGGCTTTGGACTTTCCTACTTGAATTTATCCTTCTGCCAGTTGTGACCAGCAGAGGCACCCCCGATGCTATGCTTATGGGAGATTGGTGAGAGCAGTTTCTCCTTAAGGATGCCTGATGGACGGCATAAGCTCCTCCACACCCACTCCAAAATATTCTCCTGAACCCTTAGCATGCAAAAAGCTTGTGAAAGAGCAAGCCATTTCCTCTGGGTCCTGTCACAGGCCTGACACACCTTTGAAAGAAGACCAGGGAATCAAGAAGTTTAGTCTTGGGTCTTCTAAAAATGAACTCAGCAGCTCTGTTAGAGGGGTTTTTAACTACTTTGGTACTGGTAATGAAGTACCAACCGCAATTCAGTTTCAGCAGTGTTTGGGAGACTCATTTCCTCCCTCACAGGGAATAAAATACATTTCATCTAAGTTCAGGTGCCTAAAATTTAGGCATCAACATTTATTATCTCATTAATTGGTACTTATCTTCTAATACTGCTGTATCAAGACATTAGTTGAGATAAGCTGTTAAAGCAGACTTCATCAGCAGTCAATGGGGAGGAATTTTTGTGACCTATCTAGATACCTGCCATGGATGAGAGGAGCCATGCCTCAGAACATCCCTTTAGATTAAAGAAAGTGTCAATTAATATTCATATGCATCTAAAACTCAATTATCTAAATAAATTTAAACAGTTAAATCTCAGACAGTGGGTCACATAAACATGATTTATTTTTTTACTATTCCATTTTAAGTAAAATACCTTTTTTTGTGGTGTATATTCTTTCCCGGATGTTTATGACTGCTTGCTAACACCATGTTCTTTCCATCCTCAAATCTTAGGTTGACATCAGCTGCCTTATGCCCACAGGACACCTCGATAGCTTTCTGGATCTGGGCTTTACTACCCTAGGCACTGCCTACTAATCCATTCTTGCCTGGGAACACTGGGCATTATACAAAACTCTGTGCAGACATCCTCTTCTGTTCCTTGTTCTTGTGAGAAGTAGACAAACTGAAGCTCATTCTCAAAGTGCAGGTTCTCGGGCATTTTTGAAATCTGCTAGAACAGAGCCTGTCTCTCCTTGTGCTCCACTGTTTTAGAGGACCAGTGAAAGCAAGTTCTGAAAGTAGCACCAGGGCACAGATTACCAGCCTTCTTTAAGATGGGCACTTCTCGCTTTGATTTTCTCACAGAACGCTGTGCCAAGGTAGTAACAACTTGGCACATCTGGAGCAAGGTTTGCAGATTATTCATGTCATGCTCACAGTTTAACAGGGTTACCCTAAACTACAGAGAATGATGTATTTCAGGGAAAGAAAGGCCAGATTTCTGTGCGTGTATGTGTACCTGTCGTTGTGCACCTCCAGTTGTACACCTGTTTCTTTACATGTGAGAACCACAACTCTAAATGGAATAAATTGAACTATTTGAATGAGTGGAAAAGCTGAGTTCCAGAACTAGGGACAGACAGAGCTGATTCTCTGCACTCTGCCCAGGCCATGAGGTCATATAGTCATACCTATCTACTTTAAAGATGCTGCTGTCTGTCTGACAACAGTTCACTTCTACTGTTTCGCTGTTTCAAGCAGGAGATTAATCCATATGAATCCTCCCCAGGTGCTGTGAGGTCTCCCTTCTCCACAGGGAGCCATGGCATAAAGAAGACACAGCTTCTCTGACACCTTTGTGGACGAGCCCACTATAAATTTAAAAGGTATACAAATGCCTACATACACACACACCCAGATTAACCACACATTCACAGAAGTATATTGGCTAAATGAAAATTATGAAAAAGCAGCATTCCACTATTTCCTGCATCTGCCTCTTCCAGAAGAGGTCTCAAAATAGGCAGCATCCTTACATTCTGTGTGGACCATAAAGATAGCTTGCCTCTTTTGTCAAAACTGAGATTTATCAGCAGACACAATCTCTCTTGGCCATGTCACTGAACACCATTTCCTAGATTGTCACCTACCCTAGAGTTGACAACTGGTGCCTTGTTTTACTGTCAGTCAACTTTCCTATTCTTTAGTCTCCATGCTGATCATATGCATAACCAAGTGGTGCGCCTAAGAGATGTAAATCTGCATCCCTCTCTGCACATAGTGTATAGCCCTATATATTGAGAGGTGCTACTAACAGAGCATTTCGAGTCATGTGCTGTTACTCCAGTTTGTGTTTCTTCAGTTACTATTTGCTGTGCATGGATACTAATAGAGTCTCACACAGCATCTCCGAAGCACCAAGCTACTGCTAAATGCTCTCCTAAAAAAACCACAATTTATAAACGTTGCTACATTGCTTTGGGTCTCTGAAGACATTTACCCTGAACATAACACCAATGCAGACAGTCTAAATAGTCAGGTGCTTGAACATCAGATGCATGCTTTTATGTTTCATTAATAAACCATAGTGCAAGCATTCCCTGGTATAATTTTAATTGGAGCATCAGACTGTCCCTGGGGAAGGGAGGAGGAAAGGCCAGTCCAGGTTTTTAAAAAGACATTCCTACTGCACTCTACCTGAGGGAGAAGACACTTGTATTATCTGACAAGTAATGACTGAATCTGAACAATTGCCTTTAAGCACATTTTAGCTGGCAAATTTTGGCCCATTTCAAAGTGATCACATGAGAAGCAGTAGGAATCCTGTTTGTTCATAAGCTTCAAGTGAATAACAAACCACTAAGTTAGTACTGCCAGTGGCACATGTTTCAGTTGTGCGAAGAGTATGAAACCTTTATCAACACCTGTCCTGAAGGAGGAAAGAGGTGGGCAACTGCCAATCTGTTTGCACTGCAATGAACTATTGCCTTCTGCCCATGCCAGCCGGGAGTGACAGAGCTTTATGGAAAGTATGTTTTGGGAACAAGTGTTTGTCTCCAAAATATCTCTGCATGCTTCTTGGTGCAGCTCCACCAGTGGACTTCTGTAGGTTGTGTTTTGACTGCTGTGCTTCTCTGAATTTGTGACATCGCATCCAGTCCAAAGTATCTAAACCAGATGGCTTGTTTTGGAGCTGGAGTGGAAAATCTGACTGCAAAACAGTAGATACAGGCATAGGTGATGAACAGCGCTCTCCTGTAATAAGAATGCCCTTAATTCCTTAATCCTAAAATATTTAGAACAAAATGAAGCAACATCATACTAATACACAAACTGCCACTCAGGCATGCGAATATATGATTGTAAAAATGACTTGTCAGCTCTCATTCTGAAGATTTTAATGTGGTACAAAGTCTGCTGAAATCTACGTGGAATGCAGATGAATTCCAATTGTCCAAGTAACTCTGAGACAATCCAAGAGACATGATTTCAAATAAATTCAAATACCCCATGAGTTTTAGAACCACAGAATATATCTGACATGTGGGTAATCTGAATTTTGGTTACACTAAACCTGGACCATCTGACATTACCACAGTGCAGTATTACCAATATCTCTATTATGGATTTACAGCACTATCGAATTCAGGCTCTTGCAATCAGAGATACAGTCCATCTACCCCAGATATCTGCCAGAAGACAAAGCAGCTGTTTTCTGCTAAGAGACCCGCCACATATATTGATTTTACCATTCTGGATTGCAAGTTTTTGGCAGTGACTGGGCATCATTAGCTTCACTAAAATTCTCAGAGCAATTCCTACACATATGAAAATTCTCCAAATGGGGGACCAGAGTATTGTAAGTGATGCAGGAATTTTTCCAGGGAATTATATTGCCTTGGTTATATAGAAGGTCAACATAAATTATAGTAACAGTCTCCCATGGCCTTAAAATCTATTAAATCTAAATAAATATAGAAATAAGTGCAGTTAGAGAAAGGAGATGAACCATGTTTTCAGTGAAGTTTTTTTTTTCATAGAATATAGAATCACAGAATCGTAGAATGTCCTGAGTTGGAAGGGACCTGCAAGGATCATTGAGTCCAGCTCTTATTCCTGCACAGGACAACACCAAAATTCACACCATGTGACTGTGGACATTGTCCAAGTGCTTCTCGAATATCACCAGGCTTGGTGCGGTGACTGCCCCCCTGGGGAGCCTGTTCCAGTGCTCCACCGCCCTCCGGGGGAAGAACCTTTTCCTAATACCCAACCTAACCCTCCCCCAGCACATCTTCCTGCCATTCCCTCGGGTCCTGTCATTGGTCACCAGAGAGAAGAGATCAGCACCTGCCCCTCCTCCTCCCCTTGTGAGGAAGCTGTAGACCGCCATTAGGTCTCCCCTCAGCCTCCTCTTCTCCAGCCTGAACATCCAAGTGACTTTAGCTGTTCCTCATACGGCTTCCCCTCTAAACCCTTCACCAATTTTGTGGCCCTCCTCTGGACACTCTCTAGTACCTTTATATCCCTAATGTACTGTGGCGCCCACAACTGCACACAGCACTCGAGGTGAGGCCCCACCAGCGCAGAGCGGAGCGGGACAATCCCCTCCCTCACCCGGCTGCAGTGCACTTTTGCTGATGTTTACTTTGTAACAAGTAAGCTGGAATTCACATTGAAATCACTAAGTTGTTTTAGCCACACAGACTAAAGTCATTTTAGACATCTTAAATCAAAATTTGAGCAGTTTGCTTTGACATTTTGAAGTGACATTCTGATTATAAATTTATCCAGCTTTATTTTATGAGACAGAAAAATCTTTGAATGAAAGTCCGCATTTTGGGGTTAAACAAAATGCCTGTTCATTCTTCTCAGCAACACTTGTCCTACTTCCCAGTTTGCCTGTGATTGAAAATCCAATTGATCCTACAGGTGGACTACAGGAAGATGCAGTTTTTTAGCGAAATCTGAAACTTGTTCTCAGGAACACATCCTGCCAGAACACAGCAGTAGCAATGAACGCAGGCACAGCAGCATGCCGATGAACCTCTGATTGCACTCTCAGCAAGAGGTGACATGAACGTGTGGTACCCAGTCCACTGCACATGACGTTTCAATGTGAGAATTCAAGGCAAGTGATGAGCTTAGACTGTGTGAAATGGAGATACATTTCATCTCCACTGTATTTCTAATTTATTGACCCTCAGATAAAGGAGAACAGGATGGGGACTGTAAGCATTTGTACTTTTTTCTGTTGAAACAAACACAAGAGCTTCAACTTCTATAGAAAATATAGGGTTATATTTTTTAACTCATCATGGTGTGTATTAGATAAGTAAATAATACTGACATCAATCATTATATGGAACTGCAAACCATTTGTCTGCTTCAGGAAGCTCAGATAGTCCTTTTAAATTGCCACCCTACTGCAAAACTATTTACAACCTTAATAAGGGGGGCTCCTGTCTACATACCCCCCCCCCCCCAAAAAAAAAAAAATATATATATAGGCAATGCTTTGTCCCCTAAGCTATTTTAAAAGTTGATCTCTTCTGTGTCCTGTCTTACAGACACAGTAATGGAGGTCTGTGAAAAACATGGCAAAAATGCACACAGATAGACAGACCCACAACAGAGCACATTGAACAGCTGCTAAACCTATAGAAGTCACACTGTTTCCTGCACTGATTGTTTGAGGATCTGAGCTTATTGAAGCCAGGGTGATTTGGAACAGCTCAGAGAGGAACTATTGACTGAAGAGCCCTTTTGTATGGAAAACCATTGTTCGGTAAAATTTTATGACTTCACAGCTTTTTAACAAGAGGAATTTTAACAAGGAAAGTTTCCTTCAAGGTTTCTTTATGAAGTGGGTGAGCTGAGTTCCCCATTTCTCCACAGATTAAGCTCTCTTCTAAGAAGCTTTCTTATCCTTCACCTACTGGAAAAAAAACAAAAGGCATAGCCTGGGTTTAGCAGTGCAAGCCCCCCATCATGAATCAATCCCACCCACCTAAAAAGAGGAAGAAGAATTTCCAGCCTAATTATTATTAAAGTTATGATGGTTTTTAGAGGAGCTGCTGGTGGTGACCAGGGTATCTGCTCTGGTTATTAGCTAAATTTTCAGAAATCCCCGACCTACTAGCCAGGACATTTGCCAGCAAGAAAGGCTTCAAGTTTCTCTTCGCCACAGTGCCATTCCAACAAGGGGGCAGAAGGGGCAGCTAATGCTTTCCCTGCCACGTCACCTGGGGACTTGTCCTGCATGGTAGTCAATGACCCAGAAGTAAAGGCTCTTTCACCAAATGCTAAAAGGTGAGAAGACTTGGGCTACCAAAGTGCACTATGAAATATACTCTTGGTGCATGTGTGCATTCTTGTGACTCATCCCATTGTTGTGAGGAGATTATACTCTGTGGCATGGCTTTCTTCAGTGGCTTGTTCCCAGGAGGCAATCCAACAGTAAAACCACTGCAGTATCATGAGCATAGTAGCACTCAATCAGTATTTCTAATGCTGCAGCATCAGCCCTGGAGAACATGGAAGGAGAAACAGATAGCAAAATATGTAGACATCAAAAGTACCCTCATTACATTCCAAAGTCTTATTAAAATCCACTGTAATCCTCCTTGCCAGGACCTTTCTGTGAGACTATCATTCATGGTCTTTAAAAACAGTATCCATAAACCTGAGGAATTATGTTGCCTCTCACATTAGAGTTTAAACGCCATTTCTAAAATGCTGTTCTGTGTCAGAACCCACCCGGGACACTATCTGATGAGAAAATAAAGTGTTACTTTTTATTGTACTTTCAAAATATAGCTAAATGGAGGCCAAAAGACTTTTATGCTTCTACAAAAATAAAAGTATTCTGAAATGCTGTGTTCCAGTGGGACATATTTTTCCTAGTGCTGTCCTTCTTCCCCAATACCAGGGACATTTTCCTGATCATGTGTTCTTTGTGCTTCACTCTGGATTTTTTCCCCTGACTCAAGGAAACTTCATGTTAATTAGCATAAGCCAAGGTCAAAGCAGAGGACATGAGTGTGCCTAACAAAGTGAAGACCTTTTTCAATGTATCTTAATATCCTAAAGCTTCACGCTTTGTAAATTGCATCATTGTAGGATTTATTCTCCCCATTTCTTCCAGTGTTTGGACTTGATAGGGAAGCCTAATGGTCTCAGAAGAAAAAAGCTGCATCTTGAAAGGCAACAATTGCTCCCTATGTGGTATTGAACTCCCACAACTACAAATTGATGTCAGTCCACCTCGCAGCCAGCTGGGGGTGGGGACTGGAGGGGGGGGGGGGAAACAGGGAGGGCAGCTAGAAATAAACCTTGGGGACAAATGGCATTTATCTGTCACTTCCCTGGTGAAGCTCCATGCAGAATTTTGTCTGTGCTAAGCATCGAAATGGCAGGTCCAGTGGCACTGTCTTTTTTTTTTTTTTTCCCCAAATTGCATACATATTTAGGGTAGCATTATGGAAAATATTTCAAAATGCCACAAACTTATTTCTTTTCTCTGTTATTTTGGCATTTGAAGCTTTGTGCTCTACCAGCAGAATTAAAATCTCAGAGAAACCCACCTGTAATTCCTTGTTATGTGGGGAGGCTCCCTAATACCTTTTGTGCAGGGACCAGTGGCAGCTACAGCAGCTTCCCCGTACACTTGCACTTGATCTGCAGCTGCAGCTCAGGTAGCTTTGAATGCAGGATTTGATAAGTGCTGCCACGTTTGCTGTGTCTGATGTGTGGTCTGGAAGGGAAGAGGCTCTTCCTTGTGAAACAGCAGCACAAGTGCTGTGTGCTTCAAGCAAGGCAGCATGGGGCTGCCATAGTGTCGTCTCACTTCTGTACGTGGGGGGAAGCTGCCTTATTTGGCTTGCTTCTGTCTTTATTCTTGCAGAATTTTACTCAAGATACTTTCTCCCCTTATACAGTCTGTGCTGTGACAGCCCTTAAGAGTGGGTATGACTTAGAGTGCCAGGAATGTGAATGGTGCCACAAATATTGAAGAGGTATATGGTCCCTGACTCTTATTATCAAATCGAAGTTATGATTACAGCAGCAGCAACACAGAGCTGAATTCTAGATATCAGCAGCCCAACCATTTCATTAATAATGTTATCTCTGAGCTCGACACATTTGATACACAAGTATTTTACCCAGCAACATCTCTCTACTTTCTTCTGTCAGAGTAAAATAATTGTCACACTTCTGAAACCTTATGGATCAATACTACACTTTTAAAGGAAATGGTGGGAGAAAGGCAAATAGGATATATAAGAATTGCAGCACCATTATGGCCAGGTGCATAGGAATATTTATTACTTTATAACAGCTGAAAATAATTTGTGAATATGCAAGATGTGTACATGAATAATTTTGTGTCTGCTTGGTAATAAAAACCAAACAGCTTTATAAATGACCTGACAGTCTCATAGCATTCACGTCATGCATGTGTGTGTGTGTGGGGGAGATATGACATATGTTTCACACATAGTTTATTCCTGTGAATGCTAAAAGGTCTAGTCCCCCAGCAACACACGTGCCCATGTGTATATGCAGAAGTGGAAGAGGACTTACATGGCCCTGAGACTGCTTGGGCTTAGTCAGGTGTTACCCTGACCCGCAAGCTGTTGTGTAGCTTTCCCTACCTACATCAACGTTACAGATGGTGTTGCTGGACCCATCAGGACTGTCACCCCAGCTAGGTGAAAGCAATTTGCCCCTGTTGTACCAGTGCCTGGAGAAACTCTGCCTTACCACCACAATGTAGTTCCTGAAGGTGAAATAAATAAGCTGAATCCCAATTTTGCATACACAGGCTGTGTCTTTCTCTCTGGCCAGGTCCATCCACGATAGCTTGGTCAGTGCTGGAGCTAGGGGGAACACCTCATCCCCAGGGGGGCTGGCCCATTACCTTACATCGAGTTACACGGCCCAGTCTTACATTGCTCAGGGCCAGGGCCAGCAGCACTGTTCCTGGGCACCAGGGCCCAACAGTAGTCTTGTGAGGAAGAGGAGGAGGTATGCCCTGGGTGGGTGCCAGCCCTGGGAGCAGCAGGGAGGCAGGCAAGAGTGCCCAGGCCAGGAAGGCAGCACTGCAGATCCTCTGAGAGGATGTACCTGTTCTTCATCCTGTTACCTTGGGGAGGGAAGAGACATCCCACAACAGAAATGAAGGTTTCATAAGAAGGTGGTTGATTATGAAAAAGAAGGCCAAATCAATGCACAGGACCAGCTTTAAAACAGGAGATGGCTGCCTTCAGCATAGGCATGGGTGCATCAGCTGAATGTCTGCAGTGACTGAAGAGTGTGAAAATGCACTGAATAATCAGTTATCACCTTTTTGTTGTGTTTGTGAGCACCCTCACAGGATCAGACAGTGCTGAGTGGCCGTTCTTTCAGACAAAAGGTAGTAAATTAGTTAACATTTAAATGGGATTAAGAATATGACCACTGCAAGAGCTAGATGGAATCTGGGAGAGCCGGAGGCTGTCTCTATAGAGCCATTAAGAAGCAGCTGAGAAAAGCAAACCTGTTGCTGACGTTAAGCAAAGGTCTGCATCTACACTGGAGAATATCCAAAAGTCTAAAAATAAAAAAGAAAAATTGAAAAGACATTGATTTTCATTTTTACTGTGAATCCTGTATCATTGTAGGAGATTAAAAAAAATAAGTAAGATATGCCTGAAAACCTATCTTTAGAAACACCAAAAGCAACACCAAAAGCAACACCAAAGGCAAATGAGTGTCTGTGCCTGTTGTCCATAAGTACATGAATTCATTATACTAACAGTTGTGTTGATGTAGCTGTGATGATACAAGGATAAAAGCAGTCAAGGCTTGTTGGGAGAGGCAATACCTTTTATTAGGACATGAAGAAGGGCATATGTGTCTGTGAGGTGCCTGTTTTTTCCAAGTGTAACAGTCTGTCTAATAAAGGACATTATCTCTCCTGACAAAGTTTGCCTCATTCTTATGACACTATGCAGTTTTCTTCCTTTCTGCTGGACTTGCTTACACTTTAAAAAAAGTTGTTTGTGTACAACATTTATTTAAAATGTCTTTAATATTATCCCAAAAGATAGGCGGAGGGAGGAGGGGAAGATGTTCCTCTGCTATACCATCTTTCTCTCCCAACAAACCATCACAAGTCATCTACTAGCAATGGACTCGTCTGGACTGAGACTGCTGGAAACAAACTAAAACAATAGATTCAGAGTACAACGTGTTGTTCATGTGTTTGCCATATGCCTACGTTGCAAGCACTGCCAGGTCCACACAGAGTTATTCAATATTGAAAGAATATTATTCAACTTTTACTGAAATCCTCTGTGATTTCATCAGTAAGATGGGTTTCTGTAGTCCAGATGGGATCAGTGACATGGCTTAATAACAGAGGCAGCTCTGGAAATCAAGGTGATTATCAACACACAGGCCACCCACTTTGTGCCATTCATGGGGATATGCCAAACAGAACAGGAAGAGAAACTGGCATCTACTGTGTATCAGCAGCGGAGACATTTTGTCACTTTATTTATTGATCTATTTATTGATTTATGATGTGGGTGGAGCTTTGGGGGAACAAAGCTGCCTTTTAAAGCCTGGATCTATAAAATCAGCATGTGAGGATAGTTAGACACTGTTCTGCGAACATTTGTGTCAGACACTGAGAGCTTCTGCTGGTTTTTTGTGCAGAATACATCACTAAACATCCTCCTTTTCAGAATTGCTGCTGTTCTGGAAATAAAGCAGAATGTGCTTTGTTTATCCATTCTGAGCAACTCTCATATTGTATTCGGGTGCAAGTAGTTAAGCGTGATATACACAAAACATCTTCCGAAGTTTTTAGTCATTTCAGTCTGGAGAACTTTCTTACCAAAAATTTCAAGTTTTAATTAAAACTGAGGGTGTACTACATTGTCTTGCAGGAAAAAAGCTCCAGAAGAGTGATTGGAAGAAATACATTTAGAACCAACATGGAGTTCCTGTAAACTACCAAAATTAGGAGACATAATTAAACATTAAATTGCCCTAATACTATCATAGCTGTACACCCAAATGAAGCATTTCAGTGGCTCACATCTCAAAGCAGTATTTCTAAAAAAATGCAGAATTACAACAGTTGTCATGTCATGGGAGAACCTGCTGAGGGGGGCAGTCCACACAGCTCATGGCAGAGAGCAGCAAGAGCCACATAACCTCCAACTCTTTCCCATTGTGTGACTCAAGTCATGTTTCCAACATATGCCAAAACCATAGAGAAGGAGAAAGAAGAAATGAGGTGGGCCTGGGTTTTGGCCACTGATAGACATATACTTCAACCCATGTGACAAGGAGGAATTTCAGGACCTTTAGGAATAAGAGCAGCCAGGAGTGAGCTGCTAGAGGAACTTCACAAGCCTGCAGTCTTGTGGGGAAGCAATGGGACAGACAGTAATCACTGGGATGTTTATAGATTTTGATTGCTTTTAAACAACAGGATCCAGAAACGAATGATCTTGCCTGTTGCTGTTTCTTCAGTTTCCACTCTTAGAAACTCCATTTACTTGCCCTTGGGCAATACGCATTTGCATCGCAACCTGATTTCCGTCTTCATGCCTATTTCTTTTGCTCTCCTAGCTCCTCGTTCTAGTCCCTCAACTGTGACTCTTTCCTCATCCTTCTGTCTGCAGCCCTCATCCTTAGGTTATCCCACTGAAGGTTATGTGCAGAGCTCATATTTTCCAGGCATCTCTCCAAGCTTATTTTGCAACTAGGTGCACTTCTTCTCCTTTAATTCTCTCGTCCCTCTCCCTAGCCACTTCTTGTCTTCAGATTCCTTTCTTCTCCATCAGATGCCTTCCCATCATACATACCCTTTCTTCAGTAGAAGGCTTTCTTTTCACGTGACCCAGATATATTGCTGCTGGCAAATACAGGAGAGAAGAGAGAAACTAGGTAAAGGCAGGCCCTTGATTAACGTTACAAAGTGTTACGAAGTGTTGGACTCATACTAGGGGAAACCAATTTCATTTATCTTCATCTTAAAGGGTCTTTAATTTTCCCAGATATTGGCCACATCCAAGGACCAAAATAAATTAAGGAGGTCAAGAAGCCATTCCCCAGAATGATCTACCCGTGTGCCTGAGATCAAGGAAACACAAGGAAAGAAGCAGGCATAGCCAAAGCTGTAGCAAACCCTGGAGGACCACTAGGATGAGGTCCTTCAGTTGGATAAACTGACTTGGATTCTTTACACTAAAATATTAGGGAATCAGGACTTACATGTTTAAAATAGACATTATGTCCTCAGATGTCCTGAGATGACTTAAGTTACAAGCTTTTCTTGCCTTGTTACTCTCACATGGACTCAGAATTCCATTTATATTTTTAGGAAGTCAGCCCTGGACTCTCTGATTCAAGGTGATTTAGGCTGAAGCATGCTTAAAAAAATGCTGCTGAGGAGTCTGGGTGTGACTGAGGACAACACGAAGCCTTCCTCCATTGCCTTTGTGGCCCCTGACTGTGACCAAAAAGCCTCCAAGAAAATTGCAGCTGCCAGTCTGCCCAGGGAACTCCAGATTCTCTCTAGCTGCTAATGCTGAGATTCAGTTTGTTTCCCAGCCTACTTCTTCTCCCTACTTTCCTTTCTCCCACTCTCCTGTGCATATTCAGGTCCTTCTGTCACTGTCCCACCCTGCACATGAGGGAGCATGCCATTCTGATCACATCTGAGAGATTTCCGTTCTGTTTCAAGTGAAATGTTTATTATAAATTTAAATCACTAGTGCTGCTCAGCTGATACATGCAGGCTGGAAGACCATGGGGTGGAGTGGATTCAAAAGTAGATGCAGGTAAAAACCCAGGCTAGAATAAAAAGGAAGAATAAATACTAAGTTACATTTTCACACTAAACCTTACTGGTCAAAGCAGAGACAAAACCAAAGCCAGTCAAACTAGGAAATTTGAGTGACAGGTTAAAACAGTCTTACATACTGTAAATATTAGACAAATACAACAGTAAATCTGTATCTGTAACAGAAAGGGGCAATATAACCACCTTTGATCAGCAAGAAGGTATACAACATTCTTTTGTGTTCTTCAAAGGCAGAAAGATGTTTTATGTACCTAATGTCACTTATAACTTTGTTTGCTCTCCTAAAGCAAGATCTAGAAGTCTTTCTGCTTGTGTGGAGCACAGTGAAAGATAAGAGCCCATAAAGCAGTCAGATGATCCAACTCCTAGCCATATGTTAGCCTGTGGATAGGAACAGAACAGCATAGAGGATTTAGGCCAAAGTCTGCAAGCAGACCAGACATAAACTAGAACCAGGTGTGCCCCTATGGGCTGATCTCCTGTAGTGTTGATCCTTCTTCAATATTGTGTTGACCTCAGTGGGCTTTTGGTGTGACCGTACCCAGTTGGCTCTTTTGGAAGTTATTAATCTGGACGGCACGCTGTTGAGAGGTGTATGAAAGGCAGGACTTTCTGCTGGATTGCCAGACTTTCCAGCTCAGTGTGGAGCTGAAATGTGCTGTGGTCTGAGTGTTGCTGGGGTCAGAACAAAGATCACAAGACCTAATGTCTTTACCTGGGTTGCATGGGTTCTGGCTCAAGAAAAACACGCTTGAAATCAGCATTTCATTTGTTTTTTGACTTTTCCTTTTTTTAAAAAAAAAAGTAAAAAACACTGTGTACTCTTGGAAAAAGGAGTTGAATGTAGGTATGAAGCTTACAACGGCAGCAGAAGAAGCAAAGTAAGGGCATAAAATAATAGGGGTCTGGCACGGTTTTATTTTGAGCTCATGGTGCCCTCCTGCGGTAATGTGTGTTCAGACAGCTGCAGGACTCCCCATGATTTTTAAGCTTATTAATTCACACAGCAGTATACAGAAAAGCTAAAGATTTAACTTGTTCTCCTAATCCTGACTTGTTCTGGTTTTTTGTGTAATTTGGTGTGCTCCTGAATAACTTCAGTTTCTGTAGATTTTGGCAATGTGCGGTTAGCATTTTCCACACACACAAGCTGCAGTGGTGTTGCTGTGTGTGTTTCAGTTACACGCTCTTGTAGCACCCCTCAGTGGTGAGGCCACCTCTTGATTTACTACTTCCCGGGAGTCAGTTTCAGTCACCAGGCAATATTTCTATGTTTTGGTATGACACGAGAAGAAGGATTGTGCCTTGAGCCAGTGGCACAATGGCATCTGTGCAGCACTTACCTACTTCAACCTGCTCGCATCCCCACAAGATGCACCCTCACCATGCCTGGGTCTGCTCAGGAGCGAGGCCAACCTACACCTCCTTCCCAGAAAGCGGATCAGTGGTCCCTGCCTGCATTAGCATTTAGGATCTGATGTTTTTGTTCTCTTAGTTTCAATAACAGCAGTTCAATATTCAGTAAGAGGTATCAATTGATCTGACTGACACTATTACTCACTTCTGTGCAAGAACTTTGTGCTACCTCAGATGCCCTATTAGGACTGAGCAATGAAGTAAACTGAATTACAACACTATACTTTTGCTTGAAATACAATACCCAGACTCGGCAGAAGATGTCTGTTTTTCTGCAAAGAGTCATTCTATCTCACTAGGTATTGAGCCAAAGCCCACTGAGGTCACTGGAAATCTTTCTTCTGCCTTGCTTTCCATGCTGATAGATCAGTAGTTTCTAAAGCACACTTGTAGAAGTTGGCCTAGCCTGCTCAGGGGAATTCAAGCATCTATAATACTGCTATATGTTGCATCTTTTTTTTTCCAAGAAGTTATTTTAGGCTGTACATTCTTTAGGATAAGAATTATGTTTTCCAGTACTTGCAGTGCTAAGATATTCTGAGCCATTAAACAGCAGTGATATTAACCAGCCATCCCTACACTTGTGTTAATAAGTCTTCCAAGAAAGTGGCTTCGCTTGTGATGTGGGATGGATGTTCTTGTTTTCATGGAGGGACACTTTTTGCCCCAGAGACCGTAAAGATCACCTCTGACCACATACTGAGTCTGTGCCAGCATCAGTTCTCAGCCTAGATCACTTCCCTCCTATTGCTCCAGCTCAGGCACCTGAGTCACCCCTCTCTGTCCTCCCAAGTATGTTTTAGTCTATGTCAAAGCAAAACTGCATTGACTTCTTCCTTTCCTTTGTCAGGTATTTTTGCATGAATATGCTCTTACCACTATTTCTTTCCACTAGTTACTTACATTGTAAACTCTAGGTTACCTGTCTGTTCAACGACAGCGACCAGAACCTTGATGTCCATTTATATAATTTTCATTGAGTTATTCACTGAAGGCATTTCCCCAGCACAAACTCCCACTGTGCTTACAGTGTCACAAGGTCTTGCATCAGAAGAACATCTCCTTCTAGGTCACAGCATTTCAGCAAAGTCTCTCTTTGTGTTGAAATAGGCCTGCCTTTATTGTCTCAGACAGTAGCAAGCATCATTATTCGTCCACACAGAATTTTGCCATCCTTGACATTTCCAATAGGTTCCCTGGGAAAGCCCAATAGATTTTTAATCTGTTCACAGGGAGTAACAATCCTAGTTGCCTCGATACTTCACGGAGGTACAAACTGCAGTAGGTCTACCTCCAGTAGGTTTTACACCCTCTTCTTGTGCTAGCAAAGATATCAAGTTGTGACTTTGGTGTGTAAAGCTGTGTTTGACCTTGCTCCAGGCTCCTTCTCTCTGCACCATTCAGCTCTGAAGTTTGCAGTCTGGCGGAGGAAAGAGAAGGAGAAAGAGGAATGCAATAGGCCTCTTGGGCTGGCTGCCTTTCCTGTGCTTTTCTTCACTGCAGAAGTAGCCAATGTTTTGGAGACGCAGAACTGTCGTTTGTTTTTTGGCCCATTTGCTACAGTTTTTCATGACAATTGCCCTGATTTAGGTTTGAAACATCAGAAGAAGTTTAGATAGTTTTAGTTTGAAACACACTTTATACAAACTTTCCAGTTATTATTGATTTTAGTAATTTCTGAAAGGTTAAAATACACCAAAACCAATGTAGGAGACTTCAGTCAGAATTGTATTTTCTTATTACCTTACTGTCTCAACTTGCTGAGTAGGCTGGCCAGCAATTTGAATGTAAATCGTACATACAGTTCTAAAATGGGGACCTAAATATGTAGGCATGGATCTAGGTACCTAGCTTTAATATTCAAGACTGAAAATGTGGTTTAGAAAGCTCCCATTGTCTCACGGCTGTCCCAAGAGATGCAGGGGGATGTCAAGGGGCAGTTTACACCAGATGTTTGCCATGCTCCTGCTGCAGCCACAGACACTGACTGATAGTCTCACTTTGGAAAACTGTTAGTTGTAATGTTGAACTCTGCCTTCACCCCTAGAAATCCAAATGTACCAAAATATATGCTACTATGGCTTGCATAGGGTCTGCAAGTATGCTCTTAACAAGAAAGCTCTTTAAAAACAAACAAATAAAAAAATAGCAACTGACCCTTTACACACAGGTTATGATTAATTTGTGCTTCCTGAAATGCCATTACGATGGGAAGATGAGTGGACACAGCAGAACAGCCAAGGAGATCACTTGCAGCCTCTCTGCCTTTCTGTTCTGTTTTAGGAACACTGACATTTTCTGAAGTGCATACTGCAGTCACTGTCAAGGCCAATCCCATCAGCTGTTCCCTCAGCAAAGCACTCCTACAGCTCCTTCATGCTGTTACCACATACCAGTATATTGCAGATAAATTTTTCAGGCAAGCTGCTGTATCAAATTCTTTCTCTTGTGGGTGGTCCTTGAGAACAGTAGGGCCCTGTCTGTATTACCAGTCTTGATAACAGACTGTTTACAACATTGGGATTCAATGGTTTAGATTTTTTTACCCCTGCTGTAAATTGCTTGTCTAGACAGATTTGGAGCACCAATCTTTGTGAAAGTAAAGCTTTGACTCAGTTACTGTTGTAATCCACTGATTGAGTACATCATACTGTTTAAAGAAATCTTCAACTTCGTAGTTCCCATTTTCCTTAATTTACTAGTGTTGCAGACGGGCTAACGAAATTATTTTCTTTAGTGATTGTGTTCTTTACCTGATATTGAACTAGTTTGATAACTGAAATCTGTGTGAGTTAAATATTTGCTTCTTGCATCCCAAAACTGTAGATTTTAGCTTGGACCTGTTTACTCAACAAGCAGTGATTGGGGGGGGGGGGGGCGAAGAAAAACAAGGAGTCAAAATTTAAAAAAAGATCACCTACAACTCTATACTGGCCTATATATTCAAAACCCTTAGTGAACGCTTGTGCTGTAGTACTTAAAAGAGCATGAAGTTCAAAAAGGTCTGATTTTCTGTAAACTGGAGTTGTTATTGAACCCCAGCTTCAAGAGAACCCAGGCTACTAACATTTTGGTATCACACCTGGGTGACCACACACGTGCATACACACAGGTGCTAAGCAGACGAATGTAATCAGCACAAGTGCATAAATGGAAGAAAATAAGTTTCTTAAGAAGTGTTGCTTTGTGTACTATGCTGTACTTTCAGACTCTAGTTGATCCTTCCATAGGTCCAGCACTTTTCTTTCTAGCTTCCTTCTGCTCACTGATCACTCGGAAAAATAGCAGATGTTTAGTTCTCTGCAGTTAAATCCCCATATAAGCTCTTTTTGGAAACAACTGTGGGTACAACATACTCCTGAGTGCCTGTCATCCCTTGCCCTTCATTTAACACTTTTGCACCACTATCAGTTGGGTGATTGCCTCAGGTCCCCAGACAAAACGGCTGCTCCTCAGTCTACCTGGCACCCAGCCTGTAAGTAAGGTGGCCGTGGCCAAGAGTCTCGTGCCACAAAGACACCAGAGCTGGGGGGAATTGGAACTGATGGTGGCATTCCCTGCTGCCTGCCCCGATGGCAACCGGCTCTGCAGGCAGGTTTGGGTTTTTTTTCCACTGCATGACCCTGACTGGGGCCAAAATTGGCATACACTGGGGTAAGCATTTGCTGAAGTGGCCCCAAGATGCACGGGCCTCACTAGATGGAGCTTTTCCTTCAGCTGAAGGGACGATAAAATATTGAGGTGTCCTGTTGCTTTGGACTGATACTGTTCAATATCTTCATCAGTGACATAGACAGCAGGATTGTGTGCACTCTCAGCAAATTTCTGGATGACACCAAGCTAAGTGCTGCAGTCGACATGCCTGAGGGAGGGATGTCATCCAAACAGACCTTGACAGGCTTGAGGGGTGGGCCAAAGTGAACCTCATGAAGTTCAGCAACGCCAAGTGCAAGGTCCTACACATAGGTCAGGGCAATCTCCAATATCAATACACACTGGGGGATGAAGGGATTGAGAGAAGCCCTGCAAAGGACTTGGGGATACTAGTAGATGAAAAAAAACCACATATGAGCCACCAGTGTGCACTTGCAGCCCAGAAAGCGAACCATAACTTAGGTTGCATCAAAAGAAGCATGGCAGGTCAAGGGAGGGGACCTCCTCTATTCTGCTCTGGTGACACCCCACCTGGAGTACTGTGTCCAGCTCTGGGGTCCACAGTACAAGAAAGACATTGACCTGTTGGAGCGGGTCCAGAGGAGGGCCACAAAAATGATCAGATGGCTGGAGCACCATTCCTATGAAGACAGGCTGAGAGAGTTGGAGTTGTTCATCCTGGAGAAGAGAAGGTTCCAGGGAGACTTATTGACACCTTTCAGTACATAAAGGGGGCTTAGAAGAAAGATGGAGAGAGACTTTTTATCAGGGCCTGAAGTGACAGGACAAGGGGTAATGGTTTTAAACTGAAGGAGGGTAGATGTACATTAGATATAAGGAAGATATTCTTATATGTCTTACATGAGATACTGTGACAGGTTGCCCAGAAAAGATGTGGATGCCCCATCCCTGGAAGCATTCAAGCCCAGGTTGGATGGTGTTTTCAGCAACCTGGTCTAGTGAAATATGACCCTGGCCATGGCAGGGGGGTTGGACTAGATGGGCTTTGAACTTCCTTTCCAACCCAAACCTTTCTGTGATTTTGTGACTCTGGGGAATTGATGTGTAACCCTGCATTTAGGGCCCAGAGAGTAGTTTTTCCTCAGACCCCCAGGTGGCGTCAGGGTATAAGCACATAAGCACAGCAGGGTTTGGCTCTGGGTGGTTAGTCATTACTTTGGTTAATTAATTGGTGATACTCAACTTTCCTAGCCCTGGGGCTCCCTGGCAGACTAGGCATGCAGCTGGTGTTGAGGAGAGGTGGACCGTATTTGTCCAGAGGTGCTCTTCCTTCCTTTGGCAGCTTGGGGCAGGTGCTTTGCCTCTCTGCACCTCTCCTTCTCGCTCTGTAAAGCTGAGTCCTTCCACAAAGTCTGCAGAAAGCCACCGCTCCAGTGCACAGGCTTTTTTATTGTTATCAGCAATGTTTTATCACAAAACTGGAAATCCCATGAGATGGGTGCTGCGGGGAAGCAAAAGGCCCAATCTGCTGGTCAGCCCCTTCTCCTTGCTCCAGGGAGGGAGCGCTGGGAAAAGCTGCCATTTTCCCCCTCTGTATTTGTTTCCCTATCAACCCTGTCCAAGTTTAGCAGCAAGAGCAGACGATACAACTTTGAGCTGTTTGGACTCAGAGGAGAGACATGGCCTACAAAATGAAGGGGAAGGCACAACCACTTCTCACTCAGGCTTAGACATGGATGGTTGATCTACCCACTGACTTACCCGAAGGGCCAAAGGAGGAGAAACTTCCCTCTGCGTCCTTATGGTAACACACTGCCAGGGAGACTTCTTCAGACCCTGAAGATTGCAAGTCAGAAAGATTCCAGCCTAATATTGTGCAAATAACAAGTGAAAAGGTCAAAACATGGCTACTTTAACAGACTGATCATGCAAGAGCAGAGAGTAACAACATCCTCATGGTCCTTAAGAGAAACAAATCTGTGCAGAGGTGATTGCTCAACTTCAGTAACAGCCTGCAAGACTCACGAGGCATGCACAACCGTAAACAAACGTGAGACAAGAAATATGTGAATGTCAATTGTCATAGATTACAGGACTTGTAAACCTTGGAAAGCAAGTCTCCATTGCTTACTAACCTCTGCCTGTGTCAATGCTACTTCTGTATAACTGAGGTCCCTGTATGTCAGATAAGCAGGTATTTGTCTTCAGTGGCAAACATACAGATCTTTTGTCATGGTGGGGAGGGTGAAGCAGTGTTCTCTAACCCAAGTTAGGTAATTCATGTGAAAATCAGAGAGAAATTGAGGGAACGTGTAGCTATATTATGTGGTAGCATGACAAGTTGCAGGCACAGGAGACCTCGGGGTTTGCTGCTACTGGCACTGAATCCCCTAACTGACCCCCACTGACTTGAGCACACCAGGAGCAGTCACTGCTCTGTAGGTGTTGCTTCACCCTGCTGGGACTACTCACATGTGTAAACCACACACGCAAAGGGCTGCCTGTGGGTAAGGCCTCAGCATGTGTTTGGAGTGGAGAAGTGAGGGAAGATGAGTGCTGCATTTCATGCTGTATCTAAGAATATACTGCTTGAAAATATGCGCCCATGGAGAAATGAGCACTTACACCAATTGCAAGCACAAACTCTGCATTCCACACTCAGGCCTTCTATTGAATGTGCATTTCCCCAAGGAACTCCAGCTTTTGGCCCAGATGTAACATTTATCATATATCATATTCCATACTTATTTGCTGTGCAGCTGCACAAATATCACACTTAGAAGAATATAGTTTAATCACTTGAAAACACAGTCTTTATGAAGTGATGAACAAACCATTCCTATTCCTTGCTTTTCAAACCAACAATGCTGCAATGTCCAGCCCAGATGTCTCATTCTCACTTCCAGATGTTTTCTATATTGGGTGGCAAAATTCAGTAGTAGTTTCATTTGAAGAATTATTTTGTATTAAGGCATGAAATACCACAGACCATAGAGAAATATAGAAGCCTTTTAATTAAAATGGCTATGAGATGCAGTGGGCATATATATAGCACAAGAAGGGTTTTTAAAAATTTTCTACAGTCATAGAAAGAAATGTCTTCCTGTTCCAAAGAATAGAAAGTCATCGCTTGGTGATGGGGCAAAACCTAAAAGAAATTAATCAGAAAACATTTTCAAAAAACTGATTTTGTACTCTAAGAATTAGTGATACTTTTGCTTCTGAACCACAGAACTGATTTAAAAAAAAAAAAACCCTTTATTTAGTGTTTTTTTTTCTAATGATGATTAAAAGCACCAAAAAGAAAATGGCCCTCACTTCTTCCTTAAAAACCAGCAAACCTACCTTGAAATATACACTTCCACATGCACAAAGTGGTATTTAAAATGTCCACTTCCAGAAGGTTAAACCTAGTAGGCAAAATTTCTTCCTGGGGCCAGAGGTGATATTTATTAAGCTTTATCCCCTGCAGATGTAGTTGCAGCTCGTCTGTCTCAGGGGAATTCCGGAGAAAGGTTCCACACAGAGGCGACCTCCCAAGCGCACAAGGCTGCTGCCATATTGTAGTGCTCTCATATCTCAACACTTCTTGTACTGTTCTTCAGGCATGTGGCTCAGATATTCTTTTCATTCAACGACAGGATTTAATTTTCAGCACAGTCAAAAGACTAATTTAAAATCCCATCTCAAGAGAGGAATTATAATGTTGACACATAATTTTGTCAAGATCCATGTTTGTTTGTGTTTTCCTGAAAACACCAAATTCGAGAATCATGACATTATGTATGAATTGAAGCTTCTCCTCTTTATATATAAGATAAATGTTTGTGGGTTGTGGGAGGTTTTTGTTTTAGGGGGGAGCAGAAAAAAAGCATTGAAAATGTGAATTTCAAAGGCTCAAAAAAAAAATTACAGTATGGTGAAATCTCACCATTTTGGTTGTGAGCCAAGTCTTTTTTAATGCTGGGGTTTAGCAATATTGATCTCTAAGCAACCTACTTTTCCATACCCAGTTCTGACATGACAGAATATAAGTGTTACAGCAGCTTCATTGACTTCAGTGGAAGGACCTGGTAACCCATGTGAATAAGGTGATCTTTTTTTTTTTGATGACTGTTTGCAGACCTGGATCAAAACTGATTTTACTGCAGGAAAGATACATATGACTTTACCTACCAAAATTTTCATTATTTCAGTTTAGAGATCTCAGCACAACCCTTAGTTGTTCTTTTTGAGAATTACAGCAACAAGTACAGGAGCCAAGTGCAGAAAGTTGGGACCCTATGGTGTTGTATTATAAGTCTGTGTGGTGTTGCCTATATATGTTACTAGTTTGAATGCAGCAGACAGGAATTTCTGGAGCCAGTAGGCTACATTTCGTGATTCCTTCCCATCCTATGTGGCAAAGATTACAGAGACTTCCTCACAGTTGGTCAGAAACCATCAACATATAATTACTTTTATTAATAAGGTCTCTGCTATCTTAATAGTTTTACAAAAAAGATTTTTTGGAATGCAGAAATAAAATAAACCTGCAAAATGAGAAGATGCATTCTAATTCCTGATTTTTAACAAACAGAAGTACATCTGAATGAGTAGACTAGACTAGACTAGTTCAGATGGAAAGGACCTGCAATGACCATCTAGTCCAACTGCCTGACTGTTTCAAGGCTGACCAAAAGTTAAATCATATTATTAAGGCACTGGCAGGCACAGGGCACCTACCACCTCTCTAGAAAGCCTGTTCCAGTGTTTGACCACCTTCTCGGTGAAGAAACATTTCCTCATGTCCACTCTAAACCTTGCCTGACACAGCTTTGAATTGTTCCCATGCATCCTGACACTGGATCCCACGGACGAGAGATGAGCACCTCCCTCTCCACCTCCCCTCCTCAGGAAGCTGTGGGGAGCAGTGAGGTCACCCCTCAGCCTCCTTCGGTCCAAACTAGACAAGCCCAGAGTCCTCAGCCACTCTTCACAGGACATGCCTTCCAGCCCTGTCACCAGCTTTGTGGCCCTCCTCTGGATGCATTTGAGTATCTTAACTTCCATCTTAAATTGTGGGGCCCAGAACTGCACACAGTACCCAAGGTGAGGCTGCACCAAGGCTAAATACAGTGGGATAATCACCTCTTTTGACCATCTGGTTATGCTGTGTTTGATGCACCCCACAGTGTGGTTTGCCCCTTGGCTACCAGGGCACACTGCCAACTCCTATTGAGCCTGCTCTCAGCCAGCACCTCAGATGCCTTCCTGTAGGGCCGCTCTCCAGCTACTCCTCTCCCAGTTTATACTTGTGCCTGGCATTACTTCATCCCAGATGCTGAACCTGGTATTTGTTCTTATTAGATTTCATGCCATTGATCTTAGCCCAATGCTCCAATCTATCCAGATCCCTCTGCAAGGCCTCTTGTCCCTCAAGAGAGTAAACAGCACCTGCACCTGCCAGTTTGGTATTGTCAGCAAACTTGCTAATGGTGCATTCAACTCCTGCATCCAGATCATTGACAAACATGTTAAAGAGAACTAGTCCTAGAGCTGAACCCTGAGGAATGCCACTGGTGACTGGTCCCCAGCCAGGTGTAGCCCCATTCAGCCCTGCCATTCAGCAAGTTCTTCACACAGCACACCATGTACTTGCTCATCTTATAGTTGGACAACTTGTCCAGAAGGATGCTGTGAGGGACAGTATCAAAAGCCTTACTAAAATTCAGAAAAACTACATCCACCACCTTCCCTTCATCCACTAGACAGGTGACCTTACCATAGAGGATAACAAATTAGTTAAACAGGGCTTTTCCTTTGTGAACTTACGTTGAGTGTGCCTGATGATTGCATTGTCCTTGAAATGCCTTTCAACAGCACCCAGTATGACCTTCTTAGGTATCTGCAATCAAAGGTTTGCCTTCTGAATTCATCCAGGAATGCAGAATTACTGCTTATCTTTTGCCTATGCTCCTGCCCCCTCCAGCCCATATCAGATATTGCAGAGGATGAAGTCATTCACAGGCTCTGGACAGAGATACATTTTTTATGTTTGTGGACTTCCAAAGACCCAGTGTGTAATGTACAACCTGAAAGCTTCTTTTTTTGTTCCTTGCAAATTTTCTTGAATTTTCAGAAGAAACCAAAGACACAAAACACTCACTGAGAACACCAAAATACACACGAATAAGTTCAGAAATAAAGCAAATTAGTGCTTTATTCATTAACATCAAATAAGTGTAAATATTTGCAGCCTCAAAGCTTATGTTAAAATTTCTTAGAATCTATCTAAGGCCTACAGAAGTCACCGGAACAGCTCTAGCAAATTTTATGGTCTTTGGAAACGGACAGGAATTAATTTGCTTAATAGATTCATTGGATCAAATCACTTATCCTTTGATAGGTAATTTGGATGCAGCTACAGCTCAAACTTATTTGATTCCACATTCACACACACAGAGTCCCAGTAAAATGCATTCTGCTGGAGTTTCCCATTGTACATCTTCTGAAAACGAAAGATTCTGTTAGGGGTTCCTCCACCTCTTCTTCAGATAAGTGGTGAATGCATGCAGGACTGCTTCTTGAAGTCTGTCGCTGTGGAATACCCATAAAGGGACAAACTGCAGGACACATGCCTTCAGAATAATCAAGCAAAAACAATACAAAAGTGAAGGGTTATAGCAACCTCTTGAAAGAAATTAACTGAGTGTTCAGAAAGGTCATAGAAGACAGCAAATACAAAAGGTTTTACTTTATACTTTCAGTATGTATGTTTCTCTTAGAGGGAAATGTTCATTCCTCTTGGTTTTCAGCGAATTTGTTCTTGTCCCTATACTTTCATTAAATGCTCATTGTTAACAGCTGCCATGTATAAATATTTATTCTATTTTGTTAGCTTGGCATCCTAAGGAAATTATGTTTATGTCATAGCACAGTCTGGTTTTAGGTCCTTTCGCTTCCCCACTAATAACTTTTGAATCTTCTGGCCAAGTTCTGTAAAAGAATAGGGGTCTCAGAAATATTCCTAGTAGGGTCATGATAAAAGGCAGCTGGAGAAAGGATAAAGACTAACCAGATATCAGACTGAGCTCAGCTCAAGACGTATAAGTGGAGAAAGCCACACTGTGCTGATACCACTGTGCTTTACTCTTGTATTTCTCCCTTTATAGTTTACTGGTACCGTATTAGCCTTAATAACCTATTCACTGTTTCTCATTTGGTGTGCAACCTTAAGGACTCTGAAATCAGTCAAAACAAACTGCTGAGCCCAGAGAGCCTTGGTTCAGCCTTTGGCACCCATTTACACACTATCAAATTCAATTACCAGCATTTCATGGGCTAGACATCCAAAAATCTCATCTCCAAAGGTGACATAATCCAGTGATTCGCTAACAAACTCTTCTGCCGTCTTTGTAATAAGACCAGGTTTTTGGTGCATTGTCATTGGAGTAGAAACACCGTAAGGAGCCACTACCTAAAATAAGAAATCATAATAACAGTGTAATGCCACCTAACATTTACATAAGGCCATTCACTTTGCAGAATCCTACAGCACCTGACAAATTACAACAGACATTTGCAACAGATTAAGGCACTACGTGGAATAAGTAATGGTACTCCGGTGGAAAAAGTTAGAAAACCTATAGCTGGGTACAGGGAAGAGAAAAAGCTTTGACGGGGTCGCCCAGCACTTCACCAAGGATGGATACACTATACAGTTTTAGGCATCCCTGATGTTCTTGAAGAATTTGTTAAAATTAAGGTAAATATGGCAATTTATAGCATCACCTGTATGATAATTCCCTTTGCTTTATACTCTGCTTGTAGTGATTTGGAGAAAGTGCTTATAAAAGCCTAGAATAAAATAAAACAAAATAACATTAGCATAGAAAACTAAGTACTTTCATATATGCCCATAAATATGTTCGAACAGGTAATTTACAAAAATGGCCAAGTATCATACAACCTAAGGCAGAGTGTAGCGGTGAAAACAGAAATGAACTTCTAGAGACACATTTTCTGCTGGTGCACATGAGCAGTGGCAAGATTGACTGTTTATCTGCACCAGAAAAAAAGGGAGTCTGGCTTTGGCCCAAGCCAGACATTAAAAAGTGCTACTGCAGACTGGACTGAAAGCTTTGTCACATTTATGAAAATGCAGAGATATAAATGCCTAAGTTCGATTTGTTCTAGCTATTGCTTCATGTGGCTCTCATCTCTGGCTGACGCCTATCATCCCAATTCAAGGCTTACACTGTTGTTTCTCTTGCAATAAGAAGGGGAGTGAAATACAGCTCATGCCTCCAGTGTATACCTATTAGCTCAGCCTACAAACATGATTTTCAAAGCTGGGAATCTGGGGGGTTTTTTGTAGCTTTAACATTTAGGTTTTATCTTTCTAAGTTTTTCTCCACACGATGAAGAGTATACATATACTAACTCCTTTGTGTAAACGTTGGGCTTCATTTAAGACTAAATTAGAAACTTGACAACACAGGATGACTCCTCTGTAATTAGAAATATAAAAGTCCTACTAAGGATTAAAAATGACAGTATTTCAAAGCTATCATTTGTCAGGTGTCACGATTTAAACCCCAATAGTGTTGTGATATTGCACAAAATATCAATATGCTTGCAAGTAAAATAGTTTCTTTTCAGGGCATTACAATAAACATCCATTTAAAGAGAAACAAAGCTAAAAGTTACCCAAGAATTAAAAAAAGTCAAAATAATACAACCGATGTGCCATATTATTTTGAAATAACATTAACTAAACAATTTTAAGGAAATAAAATTGTCTCGTTTGAATGTAGTTCGAGTTTTGACTAATGAGGAACTTATGTTAAAAAGAGAAAAAGGAAATGGAAAACTAGATTCCCTTACCAAGCTGAACTTTAGCTACGTTCAAGCAAATATTGTTAGAATTTCTAATTTGGAGCAAACCTGAGCTGAGCCAGTTGCTTTTGGAGTTTCAATAAAAATGATTCACTCATTTTTATGAGCTCTGGGGTTTTAAATCAGAGCAAAATTTCAAAGTGAAATCTATGAAGTCAGGCAACTCACCACCCAAATACCAGGAATTTTATTCTTGGCTCCATAAGGAAAACCTAACACTTTTGTGCATCTACAGTTTCAAGTAGACTAGCTAAGCCAGCCTGGTAAAAATCATCACTTCCTGGAACAAGGACAGATTTTGAGAACTGGTATAATTCTATTTAATCAAAGGCAAAAACGTTCCGACGATCAGACGTACCTTCAGCTGATCTCATTTACATAGCTTCACTCATTCACAGTTCTCAGCTGCTGCTTATTTGCCTTGCTTCATTATTTCAGTGGAGCAACACTGACTTATATCCTGAAAACCTGGCCCTACATCACTGATACAAACACTTTGGTAGACACTTGATGGAGATTTCTTTACAAAGCAATGTGAATAACTCACCTTAGAAGCCGAGTACATTGTGTATAATGGACAAGGGAAAGTACCCAGACCAGAGGACAAATTCAGAATAAGACCTTTTTGTCTGAAATTTAATTTAAACAGTTACATTCAGTTCACATTTGACAGTATTATAGTAAAAGCCTGCACAAGTTGAAAACAATTTTTTTCCCCAGAAGTCATAGCTCTTCCATTATACTGTAGGCTACACTTTTGAATGGTCCAATTTTTATGTTCAGTTAGGTGCAACTAAACCTAAAACAGCTAGGAATAATGTCATAAGTGAAAGTTAAATGCCTAGTGCAATCAGAACCATGGGAACATTGTACATGCTATTGTACATCTGACAGAGCAAAAACTGCCATCAGGGGGAAGATTTTATGCTCCTAAGTAACTGGTAGGTCCCCTTGCTCATTAGCCAGCACATTCTTTTTCTTGCTCCATGCATCTGTTGTTTTTGCTCCCCTACTCACAACTCCCCGTACAAATCACTAAAAACAATTCATTGATCAACAACCAGGAAAAAACCAAACCAAAACAATTAACCAGTAAGAGCTTATTTTGTTGCCAAAACAAAAATCATGCACTGTCCTCTAAAGTGCAGTAGTTAACAATGTTTTCTAGAAGCTCTATCTGAAGACCTTAACTTACGGTTTAAGGACCCCTGCGTCTAAAGTACATGTTGTCTTAAAAGGAGAAAAAAGGTCCTTTACTGCATAGCCAAATTAATCTCTCTGATGTAGTACAGGTACTTCCAGAGCTTGAAATCTATTATTCCAAGTACAGCTGCCACTCTTAGAAGAATATGACAAAATATTCAAATGCCATTTCTTGCCTAATTAGACCCATCACATGCCATTTTATTTCTGCAACACCTGCATGTTTTTACTGGACACAGACCTATATTTTATATTTTCTGTCTTGTTCTACAGTTGACTTACAATTTGTGACAGTTCCTATAGTTCATTCACAGAGCACTAACAGCAGCAGAAAAAGGTTTTGCTGATTGACTTACTGTGAAGAGCAGAAGTTAATAACGAAAGAGCATAGCTACCACTAAATAAACTGGGGTAAGCAGATAAAACCTATTGAAAGTTCTAGAAAAAAAATTTTTTTTACCTTGGTTCCATTTGTTTCAAAATTATTTTCGTCATCTGTAAGGTAAATGTGTTAAAAATTACAAGTTTTCTACTTGCTCAAGACCCAGCCATATGTATACAGTTCAAATAGCTAAAATGTGGCACATTCAAAGTCTTGGAAAACATTTTAGAAATGTTAATGGTCTGCAAATTATCTAAATTGTCAAAGAATTCCACAGGTTAGTCTTCTAAATAGTGAAATCTTACCCAAATCTTTTCAACAGTATCTGAATTTCATCATTTTTCAACACTGAACCATAACTGTAAGGAGAAAATCAATTTCATAGTGTTTTTGCATTTTCACTCTGGCTCTACCTGGATCAGAAATAGCAGAAAATCAATAAAAGAAAACTTTTTTTTTTTTTTTTGCTACCACAGAGACCTTTAGGATAATTTTTCATGCCAATTATTTAATCATTTGTTCTTATTTTAATAATAGACTTAATAACACTTGTGATTTTTAAAGTGTAATTAAATCCAGTTTTAGGTATGAAATCTGCTGCTGTTTATTGTATTTGAAGAGCATTACTGATAATAAGCTTAAGCCCCTAGGGAATTCATACTCATGCTATTGACTCTTTATAAAACCACACATAAGTATGAATATTCTCAGGATAGCAGTGTGACTCATCTTGTAAAGGGCGGTAATGAAAAGCAGTGCAAAAGAATGATGCAGCTTAATTCAGTCCTTGTTAATTCCCTAATTTTTCAGTAGTGTCATTGAGCAAAACAGGACAGTGGGAGAATGGTGGGGTTCACAAGCTTCGTCTTCAGAAGGGATGACACTGATGTCACATCAGCTTGGGTGAAGGGGAATTTGCAATTAAAGTGGAATGCATGGGAAAAGGTCCTGCTTCTCTACGCTGAAAATCTCAACGGCATCTGTGAGAGCCAGGAATACCTGGAGCTTGGGCTGCAAGAACTGCAAGAACTGGTGAGCAGGATCTTCGCAGGAATCAAGACAGGGAGAGGGGAAAAAAACCACAAATAGTTTTAAAGGTGATTTGGACTTAACCACGAGGAATGCTGGTTAGGACCCTGATTTCTTCTTTGTGTTTTGGAGGAAGGTGAACATTTGCGAAAGACTGAAAAGGACGAGGCTGCAGCAGTGGGGGAAAGGAATGCCCAGACCCTAGCGAAGCAGAACACGTTGATTCCAAAGTGTGTGTAAGGTGAGAAATGATAAAGGGAGAAGCCTTTTGTATCTGGACTGAGAGGGTACAAAACGTTTGCCTGTTTTTTTGTGAGGCATCTATATTGCAGATATTTCTCTTCTTCTGACTTATAAACAGAATAAAATATAGGAGCAGGAAGTTCACCGAACTACTTCATGGAGAAGTTTTTTTTTTATTACCTGACATTACATGACCTATTACCTGAAGTCATTAAGCAGGAGTACAAATTTGGGACGTAAAGTTTGCTAGCCAAAGAAAGACGAACATACATTGAAAATTTTCATGTCGTGCTTAGAAAGACATTAGCCAAGGTTGAGACGAATTACAAAACTCTTGTTCTGCTCTTGTTCATGTTACCATGCTGCTTGCAGAGATCAGAGGAATACAAATTGAAATCAGAGGGGGAAAGCATGAAGTACTAACTGTTCTTACAGGGGAAGTAGCCAACCAAAATTAACACCAACAGGTAACAATACAAAACTGGGAGTCAACTCCTTAAGCTTCCGTCCTGCACTGATAAAAAAAATATTTTTACAGAACAGAATTGTGTCCAAAATGCATATACAGTACAAAAAGTCAACTGCAGATCTTCCTGTCCCGAAGACTTTGATTCTGAAACAAATCTCCCTGTTTACGAAACCAACATGTTTTTGCAAAATGTTTCAGCTGCATGGTAACGTTGTGTGCCAACCAAGCAACTGTGTTAAAATGGTCCCAGTCAACTCTAATCAAAATATTTCATAGGCAGTAGAAACAGAAGGGGTCCTTAAAATAATACTGGCATTTCTGCTGAAAATTACTATCTGTGGGTAAGTTAAATTAAAATACACAGGAAAGCTGGTTGGTTGCTTGCTCTTGTGTGGGACTAATTTCCTTTTTTCAATGAAGTAATTACAGGTGTCACATAGATGCGAGTGTGTCACATACCTTTGTAACAGAAATAATGTTGCAGTTGATGAGGTTCTGCAGGAAGCAAGAAAACCGTGAGTTCACAGTTAACTCCTGGATGTTAGTAGCTTATCTAGGTAACAAAGCTAGCAATGCCAACAGAAAATCTTCCTAGCAAGGCAGCTGCTTTCTGAGCTGCTTTGCTTGCCTCCAGTTGTCACTGACTGTGCCTATGACGTGGGATACTCAAGGGCAGGTGAGCCCTGATTCATTTTATTTTAAACATGGTGTTCACATCTGCTTTGCACCCCTTTGACTCTGTGCCCTCCGTTTTGCCCAGCCATGTCTTTGCACACGGCGAGACCCCGAAGGCTGGTGTCCAGGCGGTGATGGCTCTAGAAAACCAAGTTGGATGCAAACAGACAACAAATTACAGAGGTGCCAGGCTGAGGCGGAGTGGCTCCCAGGGACAGAGGTAGATTGTCTGTGTATTTACTACTAACAGGAGCCCAGCACTTCAGCTGTGGCTGTGCACAGGCTGGACCCCATTACATTACATGTGAGCTGTGAGCCAGTGGCACTGCTGATCCCTGCTACAACCAGGCCAGCTGCACTCTCCCCTCTGTTGCTGAGTGCTCGATGAATTTAGCTGAAATCTACTGTTCTTCTTCTCTTGCAAGCTTTTCTGAGCATTGAACCCAAATCAAAATACGCTCCTTCAGGTCCAGTTCTTTTCCCCATCAACTGGACAGTTAAATAGGTGCTGATTGGAGCAGGGGCAGAATCTGTCCCTTGTTAAGTGGAATTATAGTTCCTCATCGTTATATTGGAATTAGAAACCTACAGAGTAATCCTACCTCATCTATGTGTTGCCCATTAAGATAACGGCACGGAAGAGGATTATGAAGCATTCCAACGTTGTTAACTAATCAAAGGAAACATAATGATAAGAAACAAATCTAGACAAAGCGCATAGTTCAGCTAGTTGACAAATGGCTTCTCCTTGAGCTTCAGAAGATTTTGAGCTCTATGTGAAGAGAAATGCTGTTTACCATCAAGTCTTGTTCTCACTGAAGTCATTGGTACTGATCAGTACTGACTTCAGGGAACAGAAAACCAGCCTGTTACTACAGTTCGGGGTTTTGTTTGTTTGTGCTTTGTTGTTGTTTCTTCATTTGTTTCACTATTAAAAAGATCTTTTTCTTAAAAAAAAAAAAAAAAAAAAAAAAAACAACCCACAACCCCCCAAAACTTCCCCAAAAAACACGTTTTCATTGTTGCTGTGTGGATCGTACCAAATAGTGTTAGCCACAGGCTCATTTCAGACTGATTGTCAGAATTGTACACAGCTGTAAAACAACCAATAGTGAAAATTAATTCCTTGAGGCCAAACAGGGAAGAAGCCACCCCACAAGCCCGATGCTGCTTATAAAGTGGCAGAAGAAGTTTCACTGTAAAGAAGTAACTGCACGGAGAAACAGGAAGCCTTTGGAGAATCTTAATTCACTTTTAAAACTTCTTCATGATAACTAATCCTCAAATGCATTAGGCAGCTGTATGCTTGATTTTAAGTGTTGCCTAACAAGTTATGACACATCATTTATACAGTTCTCGGTTTAACACACTGTAGCCATAAAATACTTGTCAATTAACAGACCCTAGCAACTCACCCAGAACACCAATATCCAAGCCTTGCAGACTTCTTTCGATGTTCTCGTAGATTGAATTTTTGGTGAAATCAGCTTGTATAACCTTCACCTTTTGACCTGTAGCCTGCTCTGTAATTACAAAGAAAAAAAATAGAAAACCCTTGTGCATGTACCCAGAGAGAGGGAGAGCTGTAATTAAGTAATGAAAGAAGCAATCAGGTGTCTCATTAAGTAATTTCTGCTGTACAGTAAGCAAGTGTTTCAACCTTCTTGCTTTAAGAAAGATCAAAACACAAACAAAACACTTTCACACTACCCAGTTGTTTCCAAGGAAATGGCCTGGCAAATATAGGACTAATTTATGTTCCTTCATACATTCTTAACACTATTCAGTCATTCAGTAAAAAAAAAATACCCCAGAAATAAACAACACAGGTCTTCTTCCCCTGCTTATACTATTTATAAAGAAACACTGTCAGCATAGGTTAGGCAAGTGAATGTGGATGCCAGATCCTCTACATAAGCACAGTTTTGCAGAATTGTTTTAAAGTGTCTTCATTTATACGATGAACACTTCAACGAGCAGACTTTATCTTTTCATGTAGGAGGGGAAAACAGGGCTGGAGGTGATGCAGTACTTTCTGCTTTATTTTCAAACAATTCCTCTCCTGTTTGACATTTGCAATCCTGTAGACTGAACTTTCCCCAGGATTTTTCAGGACTAAAAGCCATTCAAGGGAAGGTGTAGCTTAAATTTTACAAGGTCAATTTACACAGAAGGGAAAGGGAAATGTGTATGATTTTTTCCAGTGTCATTGCTATGCAGGAATGGAGCCCAGCTGTACATTACCATTTTTCTCACCAGTTGATTTATTGCTGTTCATATTTTCAATGAAGTTTCATGAGGAAAAGTGGTAGAGACTCTTATTTACTCATTTTAAAGGCAAGGTTCTCCTTTAAAGGGGCCCAGTAAGGTCTCTTCTAACTAGATGTTCACATTGTAAATTCTTGCTACTAAACCTGCTTTCAAGTTTTATGGGCAACCTGAAATCCAGATGAAGTTTGCTGAAAAAGTGACAAGTGAAGCTTGGAAATGTCACTAGACAATCCGATTGCAGACTTGCTGCAAGCGGCAGGAATTCAGGTGCATGTGGATGGCAGAAAGTCTGCTTTCGGTCTTTTTTGGGAAACTGTCCCTGCTTGTTTCGACCCTGATTTTCTCATACAGGCAACAGGGAACCCTGCCTTTAATGGGAATTAGACTTGCTGATTTCTACCCAGAAATCTTGCCACACAGCCCTTGTGTACACTCAGAATTTAGGAAGATGCCTCCCACCAGCTCCCACAGCAAAACAAGGCTGGCAGAAAGCTGGCTTTGCGTCCAGCAGGCCAGTTTGCAACAAAACAGGGCCTGCATTGGAGAGTGAGAGAATGTCATTCCCTCTTGGTTGTTCCCTCCTTGCCCCTTGCTACACTGCAGGTTTCGACCATGTTATGCTACCCAAGTAACACAAGTGGTCTGAGGAAACAGCAGATGCTCTGACTTCAGATCTGAAACATGGGCTGCATCTTGTGTGCAATTTTAGAGGACATCTGTCTCCATGACAGAAGAAAGGATGAAGGAGTGCCCTTTCTCTTGCCCTCTTTCCAAGCTGCAGTTGTGTGTATGAAAGGGACAAAACACCCTTTGAACCTTCAACCTATAAAAGCAACTCTAGTGGCAAATGACCCCCTAGTGGTCCCCGGATGGGGGAATGGTAGAACTATAAAAAAAAAAAAAAAAAAGAGGATATTGTGAGTGTAAATGCAGCAAAGGGAAAGAACAGAGGAACAGCTGGAGCAGACACCTACAGTGACCTTCTGATTGAAGAGCTCTATAAACAAAATGAGATGGTCTTTCAAAGTATAGTGATGTTGTGGCCATCTTTCTTGCGGGCAATGAGAAGGGCAGCCAAAACTAGAGCAATATAAAAATGAGGATCAAACAAACCATTTGGACTTTCTCTGCATCCCCTTGTCTGTGCTGAACTGTACTGCTGCAACCAGCAGTCAGCCAACAAACAAGTACTCCAGATGGCTTTCCTCTGTCTCATTTAAGAATAAAACAATATATTAAAAAACAATAAAACTATCATGCTGATAAATGAATTATCCAGGGATAGCACTTCAGAAAAAGATAAAAATTCTGCAAAGAAGAGAGCCAAAAAATAATTTCCAATGTTTCTTATGCCTCTCCCTCTCTGTGACAAAGATTTATGACAGTCTTTGAAGACACAAGCCATTCCAACTCTTTTTATAAGTCCTAAGTATGCCAGAAGCAAAAAAGCCTAGGTTTTCAAACATCAGGACAGGTTATTGTCTTTTTTAAAGATGAAGAGAAAACTAATTTAAGGAAAACTAAAAATGTGAACTGAGTTGCTTAATCCAATGTGTTACAAAATGTATCATTAAGAAGGATGCATCTAACCCCTCCTGACCTCAGATCACTTGGGAATCCCACTTGTCAGATAGGATAATGTGCTGCCTTTTGAAATTTGCCAAGAGGAGAATAAATCAGGAGGAAGCATGAAGTTGGTTAGGACATGCAGTCCGCCAGAAACTCTCCTTTTCTATTTAGAGAGTTATGAAGATCTTCAGAAAACCTGAGGTAGCAAAATGAATGCCAGAGCAACACAAGAACTGATCCTTGTAGAAAGAGGAGACCGTTTTGAAGTATTATAGCAAAATTTGAGTATGAACAGACTCAGGCTAAGATGGCACTTATATTCAGTGGAAATTTGCAGAGAGGAGAGCAAAATTAGAAGTTATTTTAACAACAGAAAGAGGTTTAAAAACATTTAAGACTGGGGAGAAATATAAAAGTTTCTGTTAGATTATAAAGCACAAGTTCTGGCTACATTTCAAAAGTCTTTTGGAGAAATATATTTCCTCAGAAATGTAAGATAACTCAGTTTCAGAAATAACAGGAAAATAGAGAAGAAACAAAAAGAATGAGTGTAAAAGCAGAGCTGCAAAAGATGTTACAAGATACCAGAGGACACAAAGTCAGCGAACAAAAGAACAGGGGTATTGCTACCAGTTACCGGAGCACTCAGAACATCGGTAAAGGCCCTCAGGTGCTCTGTTATGTAGTAGTGCATATTGGGAAAACAACTCTGAGCAATGATGTTTTACCTCAAGTCATCAGCAAGGCACAACAGGCATTTTTAACAGCCTTTGAAGAGGAAGGAAGGGTGTGCCTAGAGAGTTGTTTTATGCTGTCAGTGATCTCAGCTTGTTACCTGCTTAGCTCTCAGAGCTACCTCTGGAAAGACAAGGGGCAGAGGACACAGTAGACCAGACTGGAAACTGAGCCTGCAGCAGGGGGACAGCTAAATGAATTAGCACCTTTGCAGGTCTTAGTGGGAGCAAGACACACTTGGTTCTTGACAATTCTGTGGGGTGATTTTTATTTTTACTGCTTTATTCTATACTAACAGGCATGATTTCACCCAACCTGAATTAATGAATTGCACGCTCAGCTAGTCTAAACTAGCGTAGCTATATTTTCTGCTGCTTCCTGAGGATAACACACCCTATCTTTCCTCAAATACAGATTTGTTTCTTCTCAAAACAACACAAAACAACTAAAACCCCAAAACCCACAGTGAATAATTTTTTATGTTTAACAGAAGTGGCTTTTGTTTGGCATTAGCATCTAAACAGTACAGACCCTGGTCATATAAACAGATCCTAAAGTATAGCTTTTCAGTCAGGACCTATCTCCACCAGTACAGCTTGCTTAGGAAGTGTAGGCAGAAGAAATAGAAAACGAGAACACTTAGTAGCATTCCATCATTTCTAATCTCCTGGTTTTATGGTTTGATCAACGTTTCACAACCACAATACTAAATGTGTTAAATGAGCAGTATACCTGGTGTAATGGTCCTCTCTGTCTGCCCTCCAGAAGACTTACTTTGTTATCTTTTATCTCATTCTAAACGAGGTTTCCTGTCCGAGAGGATGGAAACCTGGCTTTCAATTCCAGTGATGCTTTAGATAAATGTTTTTCTTGTTGTGGATGCCTGCCTGCTACAGCTCTGAGACCTGTTCCCGGGCACATCTGTGACCCATGGGACTGTTTGAAAGACAGGCACTGAGGTCTGTGGAATTATCCACACTTCAGACACCTTTCATTTACATTATTTGTTATGCAAACTGAATGTGACAGTATGATTAGGCAAATAATATTGTCAGGTTGAAAAGGGAGGTACGTCTTTTAATTATGGTGTCCAAATGAGTGGAAAAAGATATATGGTGTAGCAGTGAAGAAAAAGGAAACGTGAGTAGTGTGTCCAGTCCTACAACAAATTTATGAAGCCTACAACAAACTTTTTGTCTCTATGTCTGTGTGTCTTAATCTCCTTTCATGTTAGTCCAGGGTAACGATAACCACTTGGACTGAGACACTGCCTGTTTAAGCAGTTTAGAAAGAAAAAGTCAGGGAGAATTAGAAAATTTAGAAAACAGTAAAACCATTCTGGTTAAATTTCTGCTTTATTTTTAGTTTCTGTTGTTTATTTACTCACATAAAATCACAGTAAGTTTAACTTTTCTTCCTTTCCAATGACTGCTTATCTTAATAAACCCTGAGTCTGCAAATTGGAATCAGAGGAACGTTTCCAAAGCTTTAACATAAGCCCACATTCAGAGCTCCCTGCTGATTTTAGTGGCCTCCAGATCAGATACTCTGTGCTTTTCACCACTGTATCTTCCTCTCCTTCCTTTTGTTTGTGCCATCTACTTGTTGTTATGTACTCATTTCCAACCTGACACAATAAATAACATGAGTCACTCTGGACTTTAGCCAAAACCCACTGAAAACAATGGAAAGATCTCACTGGGAGTTGCCACGAACTTCAGCAAGCTTTGGGAAACCTCTTTATGCTCACAACCCAGCTGAACATAGCGCAGAAACGATCGGTGTAGGCTGAGCTGCAGGGCTCACACCATCCACCTCCCCACACCTTGGATTACATAGTGCTGCTGCAGTCAGGGAGGCTGCCCCACGTTGAGAAAAGCCATGGGTCACTTATGCCCAAGGCACAGCAGTGTTTGTAGGCTATCTCATTAGTACCTGTCAGGACAGGGCAAGTCCTTCTTTACGTGTTGCTATGCAACTCAGCATAGAACAGCCTCAATTAGGAAGGGGTCCCATGGATGGCCTTATAACAAATCATAGTGCAAAGGAATTTACAGTATGTTATCTTTCTGGGCTCCACCACTTTTTTTCTTTACTGAGCTATGTTCGTCTCAGGAATCTTATTTTCATTCTTTCCTTCTGATTATAATTTACAATGCAAAGAAACTATAAAAAGTCAGCTTTTTTTCCCCCCAGGTTTCTACTATTTTAATTCTTTAATATTTAGCTGCAAAGAAATGCAACAACACCACCAGAGCTGGTCTTAATTCCCACAGAAGTGATTTTTTTATGGCTGTATAGTTACGGATACAGTTCTTTATAGAGACTATTCAGAGGGTTGGTATTTTCCTCCTCTGATACCCTTTGCTTCCCAAAGGAGAACAAGTCTATCCCTGGAAAAAAATGAGATGGAAATTGGACAGAAAATTTCAGAGTACAAGCCTTGATTTCGGTAGCTGCAGGTTCAGAAGCAGGCCTTTTCATCCACTTCAAGCCTGCCACACCCCTGAGAGATGCACTGCTCTCTCTGCAGGTGAGGATCCTGGACTTGCCACTTTGCTAGAGCCAGCTGCCCAGCCCTGCTTAAAGGCAAGCCTTTCTGACAGAGGTGTAGTCTTGGATGTACACATGCTTAACACAGGAACCTGTGAGTCAATGAATCTGGTGTACAGAAGCCATGAATTGAAAAAAGGGACTGTGGGAAGAATAATCTCGGTTACAGCAATCTTTAAAGTTAATGGATGATATAAACTCATTTGATTCCTAAAGAAATCTTAACTATCAATCTTAACATATCTAAACAAGCCATTCCCCACAGTAAAAGGCTAATTTCCCTTGAAGAAAAGAAAGACAACATTAGTTCTAAAGACACACTATTTAACTGCTTTATCAATAGCCAAATGCAACTTGAAAACTTTAAAAAAACGTACATTGATTTCATTTTTACTTCTCTGATATGTTCCAAGAACTAGCCTAAAGGCAACCTTCCTATCCCAAGCATAAACTGTTCCATAGATTCCTCCGGCAGCGCTAGTATCATACCTCCTTTTCCTGTATTTATAGATTTTAAGAACAGCTGAAGCCAGTAAAGAACCCGCATGCACATTTTTAATCCAACCTATTGTACTGTTTGAATTATGACATGTATTTTTAAAGCTATCCACAACCAGAAGGGTTCAAGCAACACAGTAATATGAGAAATTAAATGTAGTCTTGGAGGAATACCTGGGGCTATATCTGTAGCAGTATCTGGGGCCCTACCGTACTAGATACCGTACTGAGGTAATAGACCTCCGGATCCCTGTAAATCCAGCCTGCTAAATGGGAAGGCAAGTTTGAGACAAAAACTTACCAACTTCAGAGGCTACTCTCTGCAGTTTTTCAAGAGTTCTGCTTATCATAACTACATTTAATCCACGTTTTGCCAGCTACGAGAGAGGAATATAAAAATTGTTAGAAAACATAAGGTGATAAGAATCCTTACAATTTTTCCAGTTTTGCAATAAAAAACAATTAAAGATTTTTTAAAATTGCGTTCATTCACCTGCCACCTGCCTAGTGGGAAAACAACAGATATTAAAACCAGGCCAAACAATACCCAGGCTTCTAACAGTCTTCCGAAACATCCCCTTCACTGTATAATCTTGGACCTTTACAAGAAAAGTATACTGGACAACAACCAAACCCCAATAATAAGAACAAAAATAATCTGAGCCAATTTCAAATGAATGAAAGTCTGCAGGGAGTGAAAGCAGTGTGACATTTCCCAGAAACATATTTTTATTTTGACTTGTATTTAGGAGGCCAAATATGTTGATGACTTCCTAGTCATTTTATAACATCACCTTCCACCCTCACATTTTTTTATCTGGAGGAAGTAGTTTAAGCATATTGAATTGAAGCCTCAAGGATTTGAAAGGATTTGGACTTTATTCGTATTTTTTCACAGAAATAAAATCTCATGCAGGTCAGAGGGATAAACTCTAAAACTCTAACTGTTTCTTTCAGTAGTTGCGAACTAAAAAAGAAGAGGGAAAAAAAGGAAAAAAAAAAAAAAAGAGGAACCAAGGGAAAAAGGTGAAGTCCATACACAAAAATTCAAAATACAGTCACACAAATGTACATGCACAAAGATGATGGCAATAGTTGAGCATTATACCCATCAACACTATTTAAGACAGCATTCCATTTATAGTCATTTTGGTACTACCATGTGCAAAACAAATGCAAGAAAAATAGAGAATGTTTTTTTCCTGTTTTCTTGAGGCCTCCCCTTCCCATCAGTTAAAGAGTTTTAGGCAAAGCTTGAGAGAGAAACATGGCCCCAGCTTGTGAAGCTACATTATTAACAAGTGGAAGCTGAACAGAGTTGTGTGCATAAAGAAAGATAGAGTTGAAAGTAGAAAAATCCTAATGAAAGCAAGAAGGAGAGCTAAATTAGCCAGTACAAAAGATAAAGCCAACGTTATCTGAAAGTACCAGGTTTGCATAGAAGAAGAAACTAACTGACAAAGCCCACACACTGAAGACCCATTCTTTTCCCTAGCTGACTCCCTGCTTCCTCCTTAAAACTATTTGAGAGAAACAGTTTGTCCTGTTGGGCTCTTCTGAAACAATGCACAGAATGTTAAGAAATAAGGACCTTTGTTCAAAAATTCACTACATCAAGAATACAAGAGGTAGACCATCTATTAAATATATCAGCCACAACCACTTGCATTTTCAGCACAAAGACCATGCTCACAATTCTGTGCTTTTGGAGACTCTCTCACATAATTGACGGGTGCTCCTGCACAGACTTAGACACTTGGGAGTTTCGAAAGCTTATTTTAAAGGCTCCATTTTAAGTTCTCAAGAAAAGAACTCTAATTGCCTGCATACTGGCAGATTTCCCTTCGTCCACAATGAGTTTGACTCAAGCCATTTCCCATCAGAGACAAGATCTCCGTTTCCATGGTCACTTGCTCATTTATGCTATTTGGGGGTGTTCAGAAGGTGATTATTTTAATTTTTGTGCCTTCAGACCCAAACCCAAATATCAGCCATGTCACATACAGAATAAAAACAAAGATCTGCTTCAATGGGCTTCTCAATATCATCTCAGATATGTCTCCTAAAAGCTAAGTAAAAAAAATTATTCCTATTGCTAAGATTGCATTGTATTTCAGCTAAAAACACATTTGTGGCAATCTTATAAAACTGTTAACCATCGGGTTAGAGGAGTCTCCCTTGCTGCTATACACGAGACTAACCAGAAGTATAAGGCTCACACCTGACTACTCTTTTTTACTTCCTCACCCACACAGAAACATGCGTCCTTTTCAGAAATAGGTTTCGTGGGACCCTCAGGCAAACAAAAAGAACTGTGCTTAGAAAAGAATTTCCTGGCCATGCTCAGCAAAGGTTAAATCAGTTTTAACACTATCTCATTTCAAATAAAAAATTTTAGTGTAGACATCTTTAGCACAAAGCATTTTCCTAAAATAAAAAGGCTTTGACGTTAGGGAATAGTATTTCCCCTCATAGTTAAGAATAAGCACTGGCTCCCAGCGGTGTAATGTGAAGGTGCTTATGTTAGTAAATCCTGACTCCCAGTGGCAAAGGACTAAAATGCTCCTGAACTGCTCAGACTGCTAAAATATAAGATCATTATTACCGACTCCAGCCACGACAAATTATGATAACTTGACATTCAGAAATGGGGCTAATAAAGAAGAAAGACCAAGCAGAATCTGCACTCTGGAATCCCACAAACTCACTGTTAAAGAGTTTTAAACCAACACTAAATTAGTATAAAGTCAGTCTGCATTTTCTAGCACATTCTTGCAGCTCAGTCTGACGTGAATTTTTAAACAATAAAACTTCATGAAAGGCAAGACACAGGTGTTAGATTCAAACCACGCATGTAACTACACTACAGTTAGACTGAAAAATTGGTTATAGTCTACACGGATCGTTAGATAGAATAATTTAAAATCCATAAAAATGCTGTAGCTGTCTACCAAAAATTTCTACCTATTACAAAAGAAAGTCTCCTTTCTTCTCCAGGACTGTGCTGATCTGGTCTCAGTACTTCATCCCTTTTCTTTCCTTGCCTGGGGTTCAGGCCTGTAAGGTCTCCATAATTCAAATCTTTCAATCCTTTTTGGTCGAACAGACCGGGACTGAGACAACAGGGCAGAAGGATTCTGCAAGCTTCCTGCTAGCTCTGCACCTGTGCAACACAAGTAGAATAGCAGTATTTCCAGGAATACATCCAGGACCAAGTGGAGAAATCAGGCTACATGTGCAACTGGAGCAGGAAAACTCAGATCATATTTAGCTTACTTAGTATCATATTATTGGTAATAGTATGCACAATTTCAGGAAATGAAACAAAGGTTTAAGATTTGAGAAACTGTTGTATTAATAAATGAACACAGTGCCTATCTTAAAATGGTCTGCTAAAACATTGATTTAGACACAAGACTTAGAAGAGAGTTATGAACTATTACCAATAACAGAAATGGTGACCATGTGAGCCACCAACATCCTGCATGTGCCCTGACATCAGATGAGAAGTGTGCAGAAGCTAAACCATAAGACTCAGAGTATGGTATGGCCTTGTCCACAAACCCAGTATGTTTGAGGTGCTAAGCCAGTAACAGATGCTAAAGCACACATGTAATTATTTCATAACAAAACCAGAACAAACAAGACTGCTTGTTTGTTCAGATGAGTAACAGATGAGTAGATGTGTGACAGCCTAGCAGCACAACAGTTCACAGTTGGCATATTTTTGTTCCTTGTTATAAATCTTGCGAGTCTAACTCCCCTAGCAAGAACTAATGGACCAAATCTAACAGAAACCTGGCTGTGGAAATAAGTGTAGCAAACTAGATCCAAAATCTCAGTGCTCTGACATCACAGCACACAGTTAAAAGGTCAGGGTCTTTACACTCAAGAAGGACACTCATTCAAAATCATCCTGATGTGCTAGAAATGCAGAGACTTCATGGAAGCCTGGACTTTCATGTAGAAGAGCATAAGCACAAGTTGTGTGTGTGTTTGTCTCTCAACACAAACTCAGAAAATAAAAGGGACAATAATTTTCTCTGATAAATCTGTGTCCTGGCATCAACAAAGCGGTATTCTGAGACCTCACAGCTGTCGGGCTTTTCACATGGACCTCAGTCAGCTCTTGAGCTTAATAGACTTTGCAGAGACCTGTATTTAGCCATAAACCTTGGAAACAAGGGTACTGAACCAGTAAATATTGTAATCTTTCCCTGGACCTCAGTCTGCTGGGTTTTACCCAACAACCACCTACTGGGATTTCCACATAAAACACCAAGCAGACAAAGCCACATCACACTAGCCTTCCAAAACACCAGAACCGCTTTCCTTACTCTCCTATACCATATATTATCAACAAGCGTGGAGCACTTAGTTTGTGATTCATTATCAGCCCATGCCTGAGCTCACAATGTCAGAAAGAGATTCATCACCTGGTGTCAGAGCTCAGACTCTAGAAGAACAGACACTGTGGCCATCAAACAAGGCTTGCCTTCTCATCAGCCTGCAACACCAGAGGGACCTACAGTAGAACATCAGAGAATTTTGTACCCTGACATCAGACCAGCAAGACAGTAGGGCTGAGCCAGAAACTCCAAAGGTACAGAGACATTAAAACAGCAGGGTCAGATTTATTTATCCACAAGCCACACACAAGTGTGTGTTTTGACCTCAGCCAGCAAGATGACGTGCCAAGCTATGAGCTCATGTGGTGTGGGCTTGGGATCTGCCCCACAAAGCAGTAGCTGAGCACAGCTTCAGTCAAAGGGACCACCTGGGAAGGAAGGTACATCTCAGCATGGATAAGATGGCTCTTAGTCATCCCACAAAAGCCAAAAATAATGAACAGATGTTCCACAAAATCTAGCCAGTTTCAGCCAAGTTAAAAAAAAAAAAACCACAGTAGGTTTTTTTTTTTCTCATGACGTAAAGTAGCCTTTCGCATGCTATAACTAGCCCTTTTAATGGGATTTACTCTTGCATAACCCATATAGCATGAAGGAATCAAAACAATGACAGAGGCTCTGATCTAGACATCCACAGGTGCCTGCAGCCTTCACATGGATAAAATATCACCAGGTGCTTAGACACACAGTCATTTCAGCAAGCTGCATGTGCTTCTGACTACACCCAGAGGCACGGTGGTGAATGTTTAAGCATTTCTGATGTTTCCTCTCTGTCTTGTTCCCATCCCATTCCCCCTGACCTAAGTATCCATCGGACCCTTCCTGTTCGCTCATCACTACAGCAACTCAGTGAGTAGGCAGAAAGCAATATTTTCCCTTCTTTCGCACAGGAGAGCTTGTGATGTTTATCACAGCTATGCCAGATGTTAAAGTATAATAGCTGGTATTTGTCTTTGTGTTTCCTACAGTCAATGCACTTTCAACAGTAGTTATTGCATTGCCACTCCCAGTAATGAAAACCATGAGGTAGGTGCTTAAATCGTGCAAACACTCAAAAAGACTAGCTTAAATATCCTGTAAATTAATTCAAAAGCAAACTAATTTCCCTTCCTGTGAGGCGTATTTTATAATTTATGAGCAGAAAGCACCATATCTAAACTCTTGCATATTACAGGCTGCTGATTTTCACCTGGTTCCATCAGCTGTGAGGACAACAATTCATGTTTCATTGCTGTTTAGCTTCTAGAAAGGAGGCCAGTTTTGAACGAAGACACACCAAAGAGAAAATCTACCATTCAGTCACTGTTACTAACAGCAAGGCTTGTACAAGACGGTGCAAGGCCACCCTTCCTTCAGCGTTGATTAGCGCAGGTGAATAGAGAGGGACTGCTGTAGAAACTGCGCAGCAGCAGCTACAGGGTCAGCAGAGAGCTCCTCTCTCCTCCTGCAGGCCGCTAGAGCTACCAATTCTTATTTAAACCATTAGGTTTCCTTATAATTTCCATAACTTGTAGTTTATATTAATTCACACAGATTTCTCCTTTATTTGTTGTTTGACATATATCTTTAAAACTGTGTGTGCAAGTGTCAAGGCTAGAAAATTACATTTTGTTTGTTGATGCTGGACTACCCCGCTGAAAGTCAAAGAGCAGATTAGCTGTGGAACTGGGTGAAAAAGGACAACGTAGGCAACTTTCTACCCTGGGCAGACAATATGAAAACTTTTGGATTACTCAATGTTTCAATTCTATTTCCTTGGTCTGAGGAGACCACTGACGCACGAATGACCTTCCTCTGAAATGCAGTACCAGTTTTTTTTCAGAATTTGATTCGTGTTATTCTGCACATACAAAGGAGAAGGATTAGTACTATGTTTGTCACAGTGGCTTTAAATCCTCAAATATTTTACTAACTTGCAGAGGCTGATGAAGGGGTAGCAACAGCAACTTTGTTAAAAAAAAAATCTTAAGGGTAAGCAATCTTACCTCAAAGGAATATGCTTTTCCAAGCCCGTCTCCTGCTCCTGTGACCACTGGAGAAAGTGAGAAGAATCAGGATTACACTTGTAGCTCTGCTTTAACTTGTTCTTTCTTGAATTCTTTAATCTTCATCACCCTTGTTTCCTGAAAGTTGCAGCCTAAATGCTTCTACTAAAGCTTGGAATCAATAATTTTAAATTTTTTTTTCCTTCTGACTTTTTAATTTTTTTGTTTCTTCATTTAGCACATTTTGTCTTCAAAGCAAATCCCTCCCCATAGTAACATATCTGATGCATTCCATTGCCTAAGAGGTGATAGAATCTTCTTCTGTATGCATACAAGTTATGCTTTGCAAGTCTTTCACTTACATGCTGGCGGTAGAATAGCCGCAAGGACTAGCAGGTGACCGAAGCTGATGTAACACTTTCTCACACAAGAAATCTGTATGTAAGGAAACATCACAGCAAACTTACCATCATCTATAAAACGTTCTTCCTTGAGACCTGTCCTATTCATTTTACCTTTATATTTCGTGTTACTGGGAAAGTAAACAAGCTTTGTCATTTGTTAAGCACGCCAAACTTTAAATGTTAAGCAAACAAACACTGAAGAGGAACTACAGAAAGAAAATCCTTATCACCTCAGGAATAAAGAATAAATCAATAAAGCAGGAATGCACTACAGAAATTCCAAGGTAAACCTGGTAAATTCTCAGAGCAAAATTGAAAATGAGTCAATATCTAAAAAAATGTGGATTAAGGACTTATAAATTGCAAGAGACACTGGGGAAGCAAGGTGATTTTGAATGGTTAGGTTCATTGTCAACAGAAGAGTAATTATTCTCTCCTTTAACAGAGAAAAGAGGCCCCTCAGTGAAGCAGCAGTGGATCTTTAGCCGTCTGGCAGACCTGCAGATGAAAAGCAAGGTTCTGCTGGAAAACAAGCTTCCACCGCCCAACTTCTAATTTTCGTGATTCTCAGGATCTCATGTGCCATGTAATACAGCAAATCATCCAAGCCCTATGAATTTTACTGGACCCAAAAGACTTTATGCTTATAAAAGGACAGAGAATAAAAGAAGACAAGTCTCTGAACAAAATAAGTCTCAGCCTTCAGGGGAAACAAGGGTTTTATGCAGAAAGCTCCATGTGCTGCTCCTCACCTCATGCACAGAACAGAGGTCCTTGCCTCATTTAAATCAAAATGAGACCTACCTATTGCTTCAGAAGCAGCTGGTATTCAGGCAAGTCTTCTGCAAAGGGGTGGATATTATGTCTTTAATTAAACACACACTCCAGCCAGACACATCAAGTCTCTAATGTGGGAGGAACGAACAAAGCACAGGAGTACTGTTCAGGTCACATCTTAACAAGATGCCACGATCAGTGATGTCTGGATCCCGGGCACTCAGACACTGTACTACCGCTCATTGTTTCTTAATACTGATCATCTAACGAGCTTAAGAAAAACATCAATGATCAGTAGGAAGAAGGTGTTTATTAAACATTTCTGTTATGAGAATGCATAATATCTTTTAAAAAGTACTGCCTTTGAAGTTTTTAGGCCAGAGTAGATTTGGCTTGTTAATGGTACCATTAAGGGTAGGTCACCAATTTGGAAAAAACAGACTGGAGCAAAGGCAGCAGGAACAAAGAGAAGTTGGTTTGAAGAGTGGAGACCATATGCTAGACATAACCTAGTTGCTTCACATGAAACTAAGGGTATAGGCAATGCTATTAAAACAAAAGCATTTGCAGTAGAGAAAAAAACATCAGAAGCAGGAATAGGGAGAGAATTCACATCTATGCACCAGATGCATGAGCTGTTACCAGTTCAACTATTTTTCTATTCTCCCCAAGTACGCAAAACCTTCAGGCTCATAAAACCGAAGTAACTAGGAGTAAACAAAAAGAAATTAAGCAAACCACACCTAGTGGAAACCGTGTTTTGTTCTGAAGGGACAGGGAAAGGAAATGCAAGGAAAACCTCTCCTTATATTAGTAACTAACAATCCATCACTCAGTTACAAGAAGAAGATGAGGAAGTTTCTATTACCTGCCCATTCTCCCAGCGATCGAAAGAAAGTCTGAGGCAAAGCACTCCAGAAATGTGGGAAAATATATTTCATAAATCTGATGCATTTTACCAGAGCACAGAAACATATCAGACCCCCAGTAAGAGTAAGTAGCTGATGCTGGAATGCTTCCATGGCGAGCAAAGGCAGTGAGCTAGTATGAATCAGTCGCTCTCTCCCTGGGAAGTGCCTTTCCCCAGCACGCTGCTAGTCTCTGAGTGCTGGCAGAGAAGTGAGAATTCTAATCAAATCATGTGATTTTCTTTTTCCAAGGAACGTCCAGGGCTTAGATTAGAATAACCTCTCTACATTACACCCAGATTTGTAATCTACTCAAAAAATCCACACTAAACAATTATTTCTGGTGCTTGCTTTAGAGAAAAGGTTTCACTACTCCTCTGGAAACTACCCAAGAACAAAAAGAAAAAAGAACATTTTCATTGTTATTGTTTAGGATTCACAGAGACTCAAGATAGGTCTAAAACAAAACCCTGGATATGAATACTGCAAAACTTTGGAATAACGCATATCAGCACTAATTCTCAGAGCTGAGGAGTTAAACTCTAGCCTAGACACTTCCAGGGCAAGTTCACACTGAACTTGTGCGGAGGCCAGAAAAATAGATTTGTCTATAAATTCGAAGACAAAATAATGAAAGGTTACTAAAGTCACCTAATTATTTCTATACAGAGAAAGCACTATTATGTAACTTTTCAAAGAGCTTTCTTAAAAGAAGTTAATATTTTTACACCCATTTTATAAATGGTGCGATTATGACATGAACAAGCGCAGTAATCTATTAACAAGGGAATAGGACCCATCATTTCTGAACAAAGTATGTTTGAACTAGTGCTAAAGTTGAGGACATGTATCAAAACCTGAAGGTGAAAAACTTTACAAGAACAGTATCCCACTGCAAGACAAAGATGAAATCAACAAAATTCAAACCTCAAGTGATTAAAAAATTATACAAAGTTAACATAAAGAATTTCTCAGGGAAGGCAAAGAAACAACCTTCAGTCTTCTTTGTAATGGCAATTTGAAAATTACCCATTTTTTAAAGGTCAGTTTAAACTGGAGAAGTGGGACACTGATGCTTACACATGCACTTAGGACAGAGTAAAATAAAACAAGTAAATATCTTAATGATATTCTTCCACACTTAACACAAATCATCTTTAAAATTTAACCTAAACTTGACATCCAGAAATCTCCAACTGAAGAGCAGCAATATATGTCAGGTGTCACACTACCAGCACCTTCAGCCAGAAAACCACAATATGCAGACATATTACAGAGTAAGGATGATGTCTGAATTACAAGGAATGTAACACTAAATATATCTGTAACAAGAAGATACAAAAATCACTACCATCTCAGCTGAACAACCTAGTTTCCTCACACAGAAGCTCTCTTAAAATTTCAATATGATTACTGTTTTCTATACCATAACACCTCGTTTTACCCCATAAGTAAGGCCAATCAGACCAAAAAAGATCTTGAATATTAAATTTCATTTTTAATATTTGCATACAATCACAAATTCAAAAAAACCCCACCTAGTATTCAGGAAATACTTTAAGTTTGATGCTGAATACCTCCTTTAAATGAAAAAGAAACAATAGCACTTCTATTTGACAAAATGCAAATTTTCATGGCTGCTAGTCTTTTCTTTTGCACTTCCAGTTCTGCCCATGCTCCCTTCTTTCTTTTCCGGAGGCTGAGATACACTTACAGTACTTCATTGGCCTAGTATTTGTAAATCAGGCCAAGATACTGAGAGGAAAAATAATAGATTCTTATGAATGTGAAGAATTGTTTATCCAGCCCAGACTAAGTTTTTTCCTGAGGTATTGCTTCTCTGACTCTCACAGGGATCACTGCAAGAATCTTACACATTGCATGGGTGGAACACTTCTTTGCGTAATCACTGTACTTTTGCATTTTAATCTAATTCCATTACAGCTAGCCCACTGCTAAACAATCCCTGTAAGAGTATGAACAGTTCAATGTACAGTAAAATATTCCTTTCCAATACAGTTACTGCTTTTAAGTTTCTTTGTATGTTGCCTTGTAAATACACCTTGCCACCTGTAAAACTTAAAAAAGTTTAAAAGTATTGGACTGACTTCTGAAAATCAAGTTCTGTAGCTAACAGCATGTGACCACAAGACACTCATGTGAGGGAATGCGACTTTCAGAAGTAAATCCAGTATTTCTTAAAACTAGACTACTTAATCATTCTTTTAAATCTGTATTCTGAAGACTAATGTTTTCTCTAACATTTTTTAACATTTTTCCAAAGGAAGAAAAGAAAATGAAGCCTCACACAGCGAGTAAATTATCTAGTTTTACAACTGTTTTAATATTTCATTAAGCTCATACAAAATCTGTAGAAAAAATAAGGTTAGGACTACCTACAGATGTATCCTAAGATAAATCAGTTTAAAATTACTATTTCATTAACTGAAAGACACAGTTACTGAGGTTCTGAATGAAATAGCCACTTCCATAAGTGTCTAAATTCTAACATGAGAGTTGTGCCTGTTTGAGCCCATATTCACAGAAGTTCAACCAGCAAAGTTACTGGAATCAATATTATCCCCTTGGATACAGACGAAAATAGTAAGTGACTGAAGCCGATTTGCTTTGTGAAAGGATGCAAGCACTTGCAATTTCGTCTAGATAATACCTACTTTTGGTTATTCCTAAATTAATAATTTAAATTATTCTGAGTAATATTATTATAAAGACTTTGGGAATCGGGTCTGTATCTTAGGTGAGAAGTCTAAGCCTGAAGGACTTCAAAAACATGACATGAACAATGAATTAAACAAAATCACTTCCACTACAGTACAGAATGAACTAATGAAACTACTTCAAGTACAATATAACAGTAGATCGTATAGAAAGTAAATATTCATGCTATCCATGTGTACTTAAAAGCATTTTACATGCCCATCCACACAAAAACCAAAAAACTTGTTAAAACTATAACCTGCATCTCTTTATTTATAAAAGGTACAGCAAAATATTAATTAATTAAATGCATACAGTAGCAGTTCCTTTGTGGAACAGCAGGTGCCATTACGTGTCCATTCATATTGCAATCAAATGGCTCCCATAACCTTTTCGTGATTAATGAAAGCCTTCCAATTTCTTGTCCCACTGCAGAGAGATGAGGTTCAGTAATTAGGATTCTGGAGGTAGAGATGATCTGGAGAAAGAGGAACCCTATAAAAGAATACACTCAAAAATATCAAAGGCTTTTTAAGGACACAGGAAACCTTTAAAAACAGAACATCTCTCTAAAATATTTGACTGTGCCCTTAAATTCCACTTCTAATATTTGCAGTCACTCCTCCCCTTGCCACTGAAATCCATGCAGGCAGTGGGAAGCCCAGTCATTCCCCAAAGCTTCTGGTGTGAGTTACTCACATATTTCTTAGATCTAATCCAGTCCGATCCTTCACATAATGAGTAAATGCTTTACAGACCTAGCTGTATTTTAATTCAAGCAGGGATAAAACAAGTCATTAGATCACCCTGGTACCATGTCATGGTTTTCTAAAATCTTCTTTTATTATTTTAAAAAATCTTGGCTCAGGCTTGCAGGGAGTTGAAAACTTCAACAAGATTCATTACTCTGCTATCCTCCAGTGCTGCAAGGCTTCTACAGAGTTTTCAAAGATAAATGCTATATCCTTAAAGACACAGGTAAGCGTTATCAGCTGTATTTTCAGAAAAGGGACTAAAGATACAAAGCAGTCCCATTGTTGTCCCAGATCATAACCCAAACAATCAGATTCCAGACTTCTTTTTTTTGACCGCTGGAGCAGCCTTGCCTCTGTAGCAACTCCTTGGGCTTGTTACAATTCCTTACTCTAAATTTTAGGCATGATAAGATACCAGATAAGTTTTCGCTGCATATATATGACACAAGACACTGATCCTTTCTCCTCATTTGAACACAAGTTAGTCTCCCATATATTGATCAGTTTCTACTCTTGTAGATTGTATACAGTAGCATCACTTTTCTGCAGCATTAAAAGATAATTAACAGACAAAACATCAGAGGAGGGGACTGTGATATAGAAAGATGAATGTACCCAAACAAAAATACATTTACTTTTGTTCTCTCTCCTAATTACCTGTTTGGTACTGGTTCACACAAAAAAATATTTCAAAATACAAAATACTTCTCTCAATTTCCTTCTCTCCTTGATCCCCCCGCAAAGTTATGAGGGTTCATTTATGGCAACAGCGACAATTACAGCGGAACACTATTATGTTATTGAGGATGAGGAAAAGACTGAGAGAGGATGTCTACACTATGCATACTGAACACACTAGGCCATATCCCCAATTCATTAGTCAACACTTACACAGGGAACAAACTTGGGGGGCATCTCCCCTTTGCCCCATATGTTCTACAGTCACTTACACAAAAACAAAATGCATACGTGAAGTCATTCTGAATCACTAGCATCTTTCATAATTGCAGTGATATCAAAGATTGCCTATGGCATAAGGCAATGGTGAATCAAGCCTCATGATCTTTATAGGCAGCTTTGCCTCAGAGAGTACTGGCAGGCACTGAAACAGAATGAATAGCACCAAAGTACAGGTAAATGAAGGAATTTACAACTTGAGATTTGCTGATGGCATTCCTTCCTATAAATCAGCTAATGGTGTAAAAAAAAAGCTAAAATTAAACTCTTCTGCGTGTAAACAACATGGTGTACAAGAATATTTCTGAACCAATGAGTTGTGTGCACATCTGTGGCAATTGAGGTAGATTTTTTTTCTTG